>NC_084733.1:57171065-57471065 GCF_033978785.1 Entelurus aequoreus
CAGGCTTAGTCCAAAATGCGCACCAAAATAATAAATATAATCCCGTAGTAGAAGATCCAGCTCCACAAAAAAAAAACGTTATCCAGTGCAAAGAAAAGATTAGACCGATATCAAGAACGTCAATATCCACAAGTGAGTCATTCTGCGGTCTTTGTGTTGTCCATCCATCGTGCCGGTCACTTCAGGGACTTTCTTGTGCTGCTTTAGTGCCACTTGTGTAGTCTGCAGAGATGCGTGTGCATGCATGTGGACGAGCATCAGTGCATGGTGACACCCACTGTGGGCTTTCCTCGTCCCCCATTGGGTTTATATACCCCCGCTGCTAGGACAATAGACACCGCCCACTCTCATGCACGCCCATCACCCTTTCTTCTTTTTATTGACATTAACGTTCGTGCATCTATCATGTTTTGCATTTTTATTCACAGCGCTTCACTTTTTCCACATTGTGTTATGTTGAAGCCTTATTCTAAAAGGGAATACATTAATCTTTGTCCTCAAAATTCTACACACAATACCACATAATGCTAATGTGAAAACGTTTTTATTTTATTTTGCAAATTTATTAAAACTCAAAAACTAAAAACATCACATGTTCATACGTATTCACAGTCTTTGCTCAATACTTTGTTGATGCACCTTTGGCAGAAATTACAGCCTCAAGTCTCTTTGAATACGATGCCACAAGCTTGGCACACCTATCTTTGGGCAGTTTGGCCCATTCCTCTTTGCAAGCTCCATCAGGTTGGATGAGAAGTGTTGGTTTTCATCCAGGATGTCTCTGTACATTGATGCATTCATCTTAGTCTAATCAGGGAGGTGACCAAGAACCTGATGGTCACTCTGTCAGAACTATAGCATTCCTCTATGGAGAGAGGAGAACCTTCCAGAAGGACAACCATCTCTGCAGCAATCCACCAATCAGTCCTGTATGGTGTAGTGGCCAGACAAAAGCCCTTTCTTATAAAAAGTTTGCCAAAATGCACCTGAAAGACTCTCAGACCATGAGAAACAAAATTCTCTGGTCTGATGAGACAAACATTGAACTCTTTGGCATCAATGCCAGGCATCATGTTTGGAGGAAACCAGGCACCGCTCATCGCCAGGCCAATACCATTCCTACAGTGAAGCCTGGGGGTGGAAGCATCATGCTGTGGGGATGTTTTTCAGCAGCAGGAACTGGGAGACTAGTCAGGATAGAGGGAAATATGAATGCAGCAACCTACAGAGACATCCTGGATGAAAACCAATGCCTCCCCTTTAACCTGATGGAGCTTGAGAGGTGCTGCAAAAGATAATTGACAAAGAGGAATTGGCCAAACTGCACAGAGATAGGTGTAGACTTAAGGAAGAAGACTTAAGGCAGTAATTGCTGCCAAAGGTGCGTCAACAAAAGGTGTGTCAAACTCATTTTCATTAAGGGGCCACATCCCAGTTATAGCTGCCCTCAGAGTGCAGCTTGTAACTGTGAACAATATATGAATATAAATGTATATATATATAATTCATGTATATAATTGTTACATATGTTTTACATACAGTGTAAAAAAATAAAATCTTACGATTTTACTGTAAAAAAACAAAAACTGGCAGCTGAGTTACCAGCATTTTACCGTAAAATCTGTGGTGTGTTTTATTTATTTATTTATTTTTTTACAGCATATTACTGTAAATGGAATGGAAAAACAGTACCACTGTTTTTTACGGTAAAATTCATGCAACAGAGCTCCGAGTTTATTACCGTAAAATCTACGGTTCTTGTTTTTCTAATGTACTACTGTATATGCAAAAACAATCTAAAATTGTTTTTAAAGGAAAAAAATGGCAGCTCAGTTGCCAAAAGTCCCTTGTCATTTTTACAGTGTACAATTTGCTGGATAGCTTGCTTTGAAATCATAAGTCAAGCAAATATTTAAGTATTATTATTTCAACAAACAAATGTTTTGGAATTGTATTATTAGACAACATTAAAGTTTAAAATATATGCAATCGCTTGCAGTTCATTATTTTTTAAATGTCAAAATCAAAAGAAAAAATGTATTTAGTAAAAAAAAAGTACTTTATAAATGCATGTTATTCCCAGGCTTTCGCGGGCTACATAACATGGTGTGATTGGCCAGATCTGGCCCCCGGGCCTTGAGATCAACACCTGTGCCTTGGACAAGTCACTGATTATAGGACATCACTTGGAATATATTATGGATTTAGAGACATTTTTTATTTTGAAATTATGTGTGCATTGTGCAGGCATCTTAGATATACGAATAAATAAGTACTTTAAAACAATATACTGTAAATACAAAAGCATTGCTTATAAACTTGTGAGACAATTAGTTTCTCAAAGGATTTTGATATTTGGATTCAGATTAGGCAAAAACTAACCATTTTTGGTAATTTAATAAGGTAGTAGCACCCTATGTCAAATGATAATAGAAACAGTTGTAAGGACAATTGTATGTGTTCTTTACATTGAACAATAAGGACTTTTTAGAGAGGCATAATAATCATACAAAAATATTGGAGTGCTGAAAAAAAAAAAATCGTATCCAAATCACGATTCATCTCTATTCTAAATCGATTCATATTTAAATTTTTATGAATCATTTGTTAAAAACACAATTTTTGATCTCTTCTGTGCTTACTTGCTGTTGTATATGTATTTTGTAAATAGCCAAAAGCAGCTTTTGTAACCGGTTTTGACAAGGTTTAATAAAAATGTTCTACCAAATAATAAATTGCAAGAATCGTTTTGATTCGATAATCATGTTGAATCGGTACTCCAAGAATTGGAATCTAATCGAATCTTGAGTTGTTCTAAGATACACATCCCTGATATTTATACTTTAACAATTCTTTATTGTCAATTTTTCCATATATCTATGTAAGACATACGGAATAATCGAGATACCGTTTCTCTATCTCTCACCCTGTACTCTGGAGCAAATTTGTAGGCTTGAGGAGAGATTGACCGCTGCGTACACACGCACTGCCATCTTCAAAATGAGGATTCTAACCAGGGCCGCCCCTCCTTATACACAGATCAAGCGCTGTGTGTGGGGCCTTACAATCCGTGGGGAGCCTTGTTTTGCATGAATAAGTGCATGTAAATGTTTTTATAGGGCTTTATGAATAAAGTTGGTATGGTATGGTATGTTAATTTATGAATAACATAAGAAATGTCATCACAAACATATCCCTAGACTCTTCCTGTTTCATCACTGATACAAATAAAATGGCTAATTTCCTCAAATTTCCTTATTGTCCCCCATGGCGCGCAGCGTTATTGCTAGGTTGGTTAATAGTCATAATGGGGATTAATCCCTGCTTGTGATTTGTAAGGAATACATGCAAATTCATTTTCGTTTTAACACTTTCCTTTCAGTTAATTTGTTTAAGTACAAAACATGCCTCAAATTCAATTCAAATTTGATTAAACAAGGATTGAAAATAGTTTCACGTCAATAAAAAAGTGTGAAAACATTTTCTAACGGGAGGATGAAAGTGAGGGAGAAATAAATATTAATTAAACATCTCTATAACCAAGAAAATATTAAATGAGTAGTCTAGAACATGCTAAATTAAACCTGGACATTCTAATGTTTTTATATGTACAGCACTATTTCAATGTTTCGGATATTTCTAGCAAATTTAAATAGCTTATAATGACAACTTTGCATACTAAACACTCACTGTTTACAATATTGATTGTGCATGTATATATTTGCAAAGTAGTTAGCAATACACTACTAGCGAAACAAAACATTAATGGGTAATTTTAGTTGAGCTTCATCTTATTTTGCCCACCTCTTACTGCTTTGCTTCATTCATTGGGGCGGTATAGCTCGGTTGGTAGAGCGGCCGTGCCAGCAACTTGAGGGTTGCAGGTTCGATCCCCGCTTCCGCCATCCTAGTCACTGCCGTTGTGTCCTTGGGCAAGACACTTTACCCACCTGCTCCCAGTGCCACCCACACTGGTTTGAATGTAACTTAGATATTGGGTTTCACTATGTAAAGCGCTTTGAGTCACTTGAGAAAAAGCGCTATATAAATGTAATTCACTTCACTTCACTTCACATTCTCCCTGGTGTTTATTTTTGAGCAGATAATGAGCTCACAGCTGTACAGTAAACACATTGTTTCACCCATAAATAAAGTGAGGAAGCCAAGTTTTTAAAAAGTGACACATAACCTATTAACTATCTATCAAATACTGTAATCCAGTGGTTCTCAAACCTTTTTCACCAAGTACCACCTCTAAAAACACTCGGCTCTCCAAGTACCAGCATAATGACCTACATTAAAATATAGTAGCATATTCATTGAAAACAAGGCAGATGTTTTATTTAACAAGTATATTTAGTATTTTTGGCCACTGTAACATTACACACAGTTTGAACAGTAACACTGTTTGAACATAGGAAAATCAATCAATCAATCAATGTTTATTTATATAGCCCTAAATCACAAGTGTCTCAAAGGGCTGCACAAGCCACAACGACATCCTCGGTACAGAGCCCACATACGGGCAAGGAAAAACTCACCCCAGTGGGACGTCAATGTGAATGACTATGAGAAACCTTGGAGAGGACCGCATATGTGGGTAACCCCCCCCCCCAAACCTCTCTAGGGGAGACCGAAAGCAATGGATGTCGAGTGGGTTTGACATAATATTGTGAAAGTCCAGTCCACAGAGGATCCAAAACATCAGCGAAAGTCCAGTCCATAGTGGGGCCAGCAGGAAACCATCCCGAGCGGAGACGGGTCAGCAGCGTAGAGATGTCCCCAACCGATGCACTGGCTAGCGGTCCACCCCGGGTCCCGACTCTGGACAACCAGCACTTCATCCGTGGCCACCGGACCTGTGCAACTCCCCCTCCATAAGGGAGAGGGGAGCAGAGGAGAAAAGAAAAGAAAAGAAAAGAAACGGCAGATCAACTGGTCTAAAAAGGGAGTCTATTTAAAGGCTAGAGTATACCAATGAGTTTTAAGATGGGACTTAAATGCTTCTACTGAGGTAGCATCTCTAACTTTTACTGGGAGGGCATTCCATAGTATTGGAGCCCGAACAGAAAACGCTCTATAGCCCGCAGACTTTTTTTGGGCTCTGGGAATCACTAATAAGCCGGAGTTCTTTGAACGCAGATTTCTTGCCGGGACATATGGTACAATACAATCGGCAAGATAGGCAGGAGCTAGACCGTGTAGTATTTTATACGTAAGTAGTAAAACTTTAAAGTCACATCTTAGGTGCACAAGAAGCCAGTGCAAGTGAGCCAGTATAGGCGTAATATGATCAAACTTTCTTGTTTTTGTCAAAAGTCTAGCAGCCGCATTTTGTACCAACTGTAATCTTTTAATGCTAGACATAGGGAGGCCCGAAAATAATACGTTACAGTAATCGAGACGAGATGTAACGGACGCATGAATAATGATCTAATAATGAAATAAAACACTGTGCTTTAATCAAGTGATTTGTTGGCGTATCACTAGGTGGAGATTGCGTA
Source organism: Entelurus aequoreus (assembly GCF_033978785.1). Classification (NCBI taxonomy): domain Eukaryota; kingdom Metazoa; phylum Chordata; class Actinopteri; order Syngnathiformes; family Syngnathidae; genus Entelurus; species Entelurus aequoreus. The sequence goes on from NC_084733.1 coordinate 57,176,570, forward strand.
CCACTAGTGGTACGTGTACCACAGTTTGAGATTCACTGCTGTAATATAATGGGTATGAAGACGTTGAATTCATGGTAATAGTTTTTCCCAATGTGACAAAAAGCTGTACATGACCATGATGTTTACTATGGTTAGGAAAATGTGGCAAACAATAGTAAGCACCCAGCTGCTAGTGTACATTATTTTACATTACAAGCAATAATGTCACCAATTGAAAGTCCATTTGTTTCAATTGAAGACTGTAGTACCACACTGTTTATTGAAACAACAAATACTCAAGCCGCTTTAAGAACACTTTCATCTCTTTCATGTCCGTTTGTGATTGTTCCAAAAAGGGGGAAAAGAAAAATGAAGTGGAAAAAAATAACATTATATAAAAGCTTGCTGAGCACATTCAAATGCCATATACACTTTTTGCAGCTCATGCTGGGCGCCGGCATTGTGTGATTTTTATCACTCCTGCAACAGGCCAACTGTTCCGCAGAGGATTTACAGTGAGGGAACAGGATTTCGGTAGCGTTCCCTGGCCATGAAGGAGCGTGGCTCCACAGCTCTCCTGCAGAGATGACTTCATTTACAACCAACTTCTTTGACTTATTGGTTCAGTCCAATTTAGGGACCAGACAATGGACTACTGAGTCTGACTCTAAATCAGTGTTTCAATAGCTCACTATTTGACGTTCCCACCTCCGACTCTCTCCTCGTCTTTACCTGGCACTTAATGGTTTAATCCAATTTTCAGGTTCTTGTAAGTGAAAATTACTTAATTTGCAGATGCATCTCGTGGGTGTACAAGGTGTTATGAATCTCCCTACTTGCACAGAAATGGATGTTTTTAGAACACAAGTGGTCTTCAGTGTTTATACACACCAACACATTTATACACTTTAATATTTGTTGTACCGTGGCACAGTTTCTTGTTGGGAGCTCAGGTTTCAGTCATTTTTAATGCTTTGAATGGTGCTAAATGCATGCTCCAAGGAAAAATTGGGGGACTGACACACTGCCATCTTTAAATTGACGGTTATAATCAGGGGCGCCCCTCCCTATACGCAGATCAAACGTTGTGTGTAGGGTTTTACATGAATAAGCGCATGAAAAATGTAAATTCAAGAATGACAGGGCGCTCCATATGAACTTTTACCACAAACCTATTCCTATACTCTTTCTGCTAGGGAGCATTGATAAGAATATAATGGCAGATTTCCTAAAATGTCCCTATTGTCCCCCATGGCGCTTAGCGTTAATGCTAGTTTGGGTAACAGTCATCATGGGATCCCGGATACATGCAAATTAATTTTCTTTAACAATTTCCATCCAGCCATCCATTTTCTACCGCTTGCCCCTTACGGGTCGCGGGGGTCTATCTCAGCTTCACACTTCATCCAGTTAATTTGTTTTAGTACAAACCATGCCTCAAATTCAAGTCAAGTTTTATAAATAAAGTTGGTATGGTATGTTCATTTATGAATGACAGGGCGCTTCATAAGAAATTTCACCACAAACATATCCCTAGACTCTTCCTGCTTCATCACTGATACGAATAAAATTGCAAATTTTTAAAATGTCCTTATTGTCCCCCATGGCGCGCAGCGTTAAAACTAGGTTGGTTAATAATCAGAATGGGATTCAATCCCGGCTTGTGATGATGTGTATGGAATATATGCAAATTAATTTATAACAATTTCCTTCCAGTTAATTTGTTTTAGTACTAACCATGCCCCATATTCAATTCAAGTTTGATTAAAGAAGTATCAAAAATAATTTCACGTCAATAAAAAAGTGTGGCAACATTTTGTGTATTTTGTGAGGGGAGAATAAATATTAATTAAACATCTCTACAAACAAGCAACAATTACATCAGTAGTCTAGAACATGCTAAATTAAACCTAGACATTGCTAATGGTTTTATATGTACAGCACTATTTAAATATTTAGAGTAGCTTATAAAGAGAAAGGGAACAATACCCCTTTATAAGCTGGGATAGGCTTCATCACCGCCGCAACCCCATAAGGGACAAGCGGTATAAAATGGATATATGGAAGTATTTATACAATACAATTTCCATGGATTCTTATTTTCATGCAGTACATAAAGTTAAAGTTAAAGTTTAAGTTAAAGTTAACTATGCAGCTATATCATACTTGCCAACCCTCCCGAATTTTCCGGGAGACTCCCGAATTTCAGTGCCTCTCCCGAAAATCTCCCGGGACAACCATTCTCCCGAATTTCTCCTGATTTCCAGCCGGACAACAAGGCACGTCCCCTCCAGGTCCATGCGGACCTGAGTGAGGACAGCCTGTCGTCACGTCCACTTTTCGTCCATATAAACAGCGTGCCGGCCCAGTCACGTTATAACATCTACAGCTTTTGGAGAGTGCACAACTGCACACACAACAAGAAGGAGACGAAGCAGAAGAACGAAGAAGAGACAGTCATGGTGACGACGAGTAAGAATGACAGGCAATATGTTGTTTTTACTATTTTTACCTGAATATAAGACCTTTTGCAAGACTTGTGTTTGGAAAAATACGACTGAAGAAAAATTTAAAATATCTGTGAAACAACAAAAGATGAAATTATACTCCCGTAAATTCTGGACTATAAGCCGCTACTTTTTTCCTACACGTTGAACTCTGCAGCTTATACAACAGTGCGGCTAATTTATGGATATTTATTTGCTAACAGCTATAATGCAAATAGTTTTCATAAAACACAAGCAAAGACACTGAACAGGTGTATTGATTGTGCTACGGCGCCATATTTTGGACGAGTTTGCTCGCTGCAGGTGCTGCAGGGTGAACCTCTACCTCTATTTTACATCGTATACATCAGTGGCTTATAGTCCAGTGCAGCTAATATATAGAAAAATATTAATTTCTTCTTAAATGTAGTGGGTGCCACTTACTGCATATACCAAGTGCGCTCCATAGTCCGGAAAATACGATATCTATATCCCCAACAGTTGTTTGAGGCCTCTGCTTCAAACAACTGTTGATGATGTCAATTTTAGGTACTGGTGATTTCACCAGTACCTAAAATTGACATCATTACTCATCTTGTATTGTGAGTGACTGGAAGAAAAGCTTGGGGAGAAGTGGGAGAAGTCGTTCCTTGCATGTACAGTATAAACGTTTAGACCCCAAATATAAGACGACACATCTTTTCCAGACTTTTTTTGAGGGAAATGTGTGGGCCTCATAAGAGTCTGACATGTTTATATATGATGTCCATAATTATTTACACATTAATCTATGACTATGAATTGTACTCAAACCGTATACGTGGACGTAATCATGGCATGAAATGATGGTACATTCAGTGCTGTGGCTATTTACCTTTGGCGAGTGCAAACAATTATCTCACAGGGTCCTTTCTGCTGTTCTGCTCTAGAATAAACAGAGTTTTGGAAACCTCTACGGTTCCATTTGCAACCACAATAGGAAATCATTTTTCTCTGTGACAGTGTTTTGTAAAGCTGACTTCTGATTGTTCAATGGATGTTCAGCTGGCATTCCAACCTTAAACACAGAATACTGATTGGGGAATGAAAATCTGCAAAAAATGGTCCCTTGTGTAGGACTGGACTGGATGTTTCTAATTGTTTAAAACTATCTGATGTGATTTGTTTAGTTCAGCTACAAACTTAAAGGGTACCAATGATGAATTTTGTCTTTTTTCCGCTTATAAATGTAGTTACAATGCTAGATACTCATGTTAAAAAATACCAAAGTGTCAGATCATCAAGTTCATGCATATGGCTGTGAGCTTACACACAGTTTTGGATGCCTTTGTATCGAAGGGTGTCAAACTCATTTTAACTAAGGGGTCCTCATGGAGGAAAATATATTCCCAAGTGGGCCGGACTGGTAAAATCATAGCATGTTAACTTAAAAATAAATACAACTTCAGATCGTTTTCTTTGTTTAAAAATAAACAAGGCATATTCTGAAAATTTACAAATCTTAATGTTTTTTTAGTAGTAGTATGTTATCTTCATTTGTCGTTATTTATAATTTCTGAATAAACAATGTGATAATGTTCATCTGTGAAATAGGTGGAAATGAGTCTGGCAGAGTTTTAAAATGCTCCCATTGGAATATTTTTTTAATCCATCAGAAGATAAAATTAATAATATCGAAATTAAAATACAAGATGCGATCCATCCATCCATCTTCTTCCGCTTATCCGAGGCCGGGTCGCGGGGGCAGCAGCCTAAGCAGGGAAGCCCAGACTTCCCTCTCCCCTGCAACTTCGTCTGGCTTTTCCCGGGGGATCCCGAGGCGTTCCCAGGCCAGCCGGGAGACATAGTCTTCCCAACGTGTCCTGGGTCTTCCCATTGGCCTCCTACCAGTTGGACGTGCCCTAAACACCTCCCGAGGGAGGCGTTCGGGTGGCATCCTGACCAGATGCCCGAACCCCCTCATCTGGCTTCTCTCGATGTGGAGGAGCAGCGGCTTTACTTTGAGCTCCTCCCGGATGGCAGAGCTCCTCACCCTATCTCTAAGGTAGAGCCCCGCCACCCGGCGGAGGAAACTCATTTCGGCCGCTTGTACCCGTGATCTTGTCCTTTCGGTCATAACTCAAAGCTCATGACCATAGGTGAGGATGGGAACGTAGGCCGACCGGTAAATTGAGAGCTTTGCCTTCCGGCACAGAACCTTCTTCACCACAACGGATCGATACAGTGTCCGCATTACTGAAGACGCCGCACCGATCCACCTGTCAATCTCACATCCACTCTTCCCTCACTCGTGAACAAGACTCCGAGGTACTTGAACTCCTCCACTTGGGGCAGGTCTCCTCCCCAACCCGGAGTTTGCACTCCACCCTTTTCCGGGCGAGAACCATGGAATCGGACTTGTAGGTGCTGATTCTCATCCCAGTCGCTTCACACTCGGCTGCGAACCGATCCAGTGAGAGCTGAAGATGCTGGCTAGATGGTAAATGGTAAATGGGTTGTACTTATATAGCACTTTTCTTAAAGCTGCGATGAGGTGGCGACTTGTCCAGGGTGTACCCCGCCTTCCGCCCGATTGTAGCTGAGATAGGCTCCAGCGCCCCCCGCGACCCCGAAGGGAATAAGCGGTAGAAAATGGATGGATGGATGGATACCTTTTTAAAGAACTCAAAACGCTTTGACACTATTTCCACATTCACCCATTCACACACACACATTCACACACTGATGGCCGGAGCTGCCATGCACGGCGCTAACCAGGCCCATCAGGAGCAAGGGTGAAGTGTCTTGCTCAAGGACACAACGGACATGACTAGGATGGTAGAAGGTGGGATTGAACCTAACCCTCAGATTGCTGACACGGCCACTCTCCCAACTTCGCCACGCTGTCCCCTAGATGAAGCCATCAGGAACACATCATCTGCAAAAAGCAGAGACCTAATCCTTCAGCCATCAAACCAGATCCCCTCAACGCCCTGACTGCACCTAGAAATTCTGTCCATAAAAATTATGAACAGAATCAGTGACAAAGGGCAGCCCTGGCGGAGTCCAACCCTCACTGGAAACGTGTCCGACTTACTGCTGGCAATGCGGACCAAGCTCTGACACAGATCGTACAGGGCGCGGACCGCCACAATCAGACAGTCCGATACCCCATACTCTCTGAGAACTCTCCACAGGATTTCCGGGATGACACGGTCGAATGCCTTCTCTAAGTCCACAAAGCAGATGTAGACTGGTTGGGCAAACTCCCATGCACCCTCAAGGACCCTGGCGAGAGTATAGAGCTGGTCCACAGTTCCACGACCAGGACGAAAACCGCACTGTTCCTCCTGAATCCGAGGTTCAACTATCCGGCGTAGCCTCCTCTCCAGTACACCTGAATAGACCTTACCAGGAAGGCTGAGGAGTGTGATCCCACGATAGATGGAACACACCCTCCGGTTCCCCTTCTTAAAGAGAGGAACCACCACCCCGGTCGGCCAATCCAGAGGTACCGCCCCCGATGTCTACGCGATGTTGCAGAGTCTTGTCAACCAAGACAGCCCCACAGCATACAGAGCTTTAAGGAACTCCGGGCGGATCTCATCCATCTCTGGGGCCTTGCCACCGAGGAGCTTTTAAACTACCTCGCAACCTCAGCCCCAGAAATAGGAGAGCCCACCACAGATTCGCCAGGCACTGCTTCCTCATAGGAAGACGTGTTAGTAGGATTGAGGAGGTCTTCGAAGTATTCCCTCCACCGATCCACAACATCCGCAGTCGAGGTCAGCAGAACACCATCCTCACCATACACAGTGTTGACAGTGCAATGCTTTCCCTTCCTGAGGCGGCGGATGATGGTGCAGAATCGCTTCGAAGCCGTTCGGAAGTCGTTTTCCATGGCTTCCCCGAACTCCTCCCACGTCCGAGTTTTTGCCTCCGCGACCGCTGAAGCCGCACACCGCTTGGCCTGTCGGTACCTGTCCGCTGCCTCATGAGTCCTATGAGCCAAAAGAACCTGATAGGACTCCTTCTTCAGCTTGATGGCATCCCTCACCGCCGGTGTCCACCAACGGGTTCTAGGATTACCGCCACGACAGGCACCAACTACCTTGCGGCCACAGCTCCAATCAGCCGCCTCGACAATAGAGGCGCGGAACATGGTCCATTCGGACTCAATGTCCAGCTCCTCCCTCGTGACATGTTTAAAGTTCTTCCGGAGGTGGAAATTGAAACTTTCTCCGACAGGAGACTCTTCTAGACGTTCCCAGTAGACCCTCACAATGCGTTTGGGCCTGCCAGGTCTGTCCGGTATCGTCCCCCACCATCGCAGCCAACTCAGCACCAGGTGGTGATCGGTAGAGAGCTCTGCTCCTCTCTTCACCCGAGTGTCCAAAACATGAGGCCGCAAATCCGATGACACAACTACAAAGTCGATCATGGAACTGCGGCCTAGGATGTCCTGGTGCCAAGTGCACATATGGACACCCTTATGTTTGAACATGGTGTTTGTTATGGACAATCTGTGACAAGCACAAAAGTCCAATAACAAAACACAAGATGTTATTATCTTATTTTTCAGACTGTAGACTGCACCGGTAAATATTAGGGATTTTTTTTTCCATATATAAGCCGCACCGGACTATATGCTGCAGATATGTACCTTGCAAAATGTTTTATTTACATACCTTAATTGTTTCCAAAGAGTGTCTTTAAAGAAGCAGTAAAACGGATGATCAAACAAAACAGAAGTCACTGTCATGGACCCACTAGCTGCGGAAAATAGCTCTCCAATCAGCTAAACAGACTCAATAACTCCAAAGTGACGTCTAGGTGAATTTCCAGGGAAATTCGTGAAATGGAAACAATACAAAAGGAATGTCGTTGTAAGTTAATAATACTAACAGACACTTGTAATCGTGTTAGCATTATAGCTTATGCTAACGAAGGTAACATCATTACATTACAATAGCACGTATAAATATGCATAAAAACACTCCTACAGATGGTTTAGTGAGTATAAACAGTTTGAGTTATATTGTAAAACTTACAATCGTTGTTGGAGTGATGAATGAAAAATTCATACATGTAGAATGCTATGGGCGGCTAGAAGACTGAATGGCACTCTACTTCCGGTAACTTGAAAGCACAAAATGGAACGACATTGCAGCACCTACAGTGAGTGAACTCGTCTAAAAAATGGTGCCACATCACAAACAATAACACACATTAGGTGTATTTGCTTATATTTTTTATGGCTGTCAGCAAAGAAAAATCCATAAATTGGCCACATCGTTTCATAAGCCGCAGAGTGCAAAGTGTAGGAAACAAGTTGCAGCTTATGCAGATACGTTTTATTGATCACACATGAAGTTAGATGGGGATGCATATTATTTCAGCATATTGATGTGCGCCCGGAAAATGTGTCCTCAGTCACAAGTACAATACGAAATGTGCAGATTATCAAAAGCATTTATTTGGGTAGAAATGTCACACATTACATTACCAACATATTTGACAATCAAGGCATGAATGTAACAATCCACATTTTGTCTACTATCATTATTAAGCACAGTAAGTATGTATTGTCCAAACACGGAAGTGTTGCCTCTATCTTAGAGTACCAGTAGAGTGGAAAAACAATTTGACTTTATATGATTAATTGTGTTTCATTGTGTGTGAATGTGAGTGTGAATGTTGTCTGTCTATCTGTGTTGGCCCTGCGATGAGGTGGCGACCTGTCTGTCTTCCGCCCGATTGTAGCTGAGATAGGCTCGCCCCCGCCACCCCGAAAGGGATAAGCGGTAGAAAATGGATGGATGGATGGATCTATCCATTAAACCATATCTTATCGTATTCACAATCTGCAAAGTATGTGAAAATACCTTCTAAACTTCACAAAATGCCACACATTCTGTCAGCCATTTTGAATATTCCGCTCTGAATGTCTTCGGTAATTTCCGTAGATTGACGTCACTGTAGTAATACTTCTGTGTTAATTTGTTCACAAGATTTAGGCTATGGGGAATTGGATTAGCCGCTGAACTTCAATGGGAAAAAGTCTCCATTGTGATATTGTTTGAAGAAACACAAAAAAGGTATGTGAGAATGAGATATTTTTAAGTGTTCTTTTTTAATCCGTAGTCATGTTTTAAGCAGCTAGTTTTTTCCCATGTCTTCTCGTGACCTCCTTGCTTTTATCTTATGTGCGCTAGTAAACTCTTTGTTTTGGCCAGTTTCTTATGTGTTTTGAAGAAGCAGCTGTGCTCCTTTCTGGGCGATAGGGGCTGATTTTCTTTTAAGAATGGTTGTAGTCCACACAATTTACCAGTGTTGATGCAACACAAGTTTAGATATATGTACAAATACAAACATTATGTTGAAATTTTTTCCGTGCTTATTTTTATTTATTCTATTAACTATTTAAGAAAACTAAGTTATTCTCTTATTAAATTGTAAATATGTTGTATTTAGAATTTGCACATCTTATATTATATGTTGTGTACATATTTATATTCATTCTAGTTAGGTTAATTTTCTGCTTTGTATTAATGTTAATTACACATTTGATAGAATGTATACATTTATATGAATCCGTTATAATTTGTCAATAAAACATTTCTGCTTTAATTAAAAATATTTAGGAGTGAAAAAATAAGTGTGTGATGTGCTTCAATCGGTTAAAGATGTTTAGGTGTTTTCATTTTTCATCGTATTTTTGTTTGGTGGGTTTCAGGGGTTTATGTGGGGGTCCCATTTACCCCCTTTGCCTAAAGCCCCCTAATACCTTGAAACGGGCCTGTCATTAAAAGACCCTGACTCGATCTGTCCTATCGAAGTCTATGAGCACAAAAATGTCTTTATAGACAAACTGAACAGTCCAGTTGCGATTGATTGAATGCCCTGAGAAAACAATGACCTGATGAATCAGATGGTTCATATACTTAGGGCACTTCAGTACTGTACTCCACAGCCTCTTTATCGCAGTGGTCCTTTTTCTTGCTGCCTGTTTAAACAAATAAATGTTCTTACTGTACATACATTGGAACATCGACTTACAAACACCTGTATTTGTGTCCGGGCCGCCATTTTGAAGAAGCGGGGCCCCCCATGTAATATCCTGTTAACATCCTGCATAAATGAATTTCGAAGAGCTTCGGCGGCAAGCGACACTTCTGACGTGTTTATTTCCACAATTGTCGTACTTTGCGCCGGTCGTAGCTGTGTCAGCATGTCTTACAGATCACCTTGTGTGATCAAAAACGCTTTAAATGACTCAAAACCCTCACAGTCTCGCTCTATAGCTTCGGGTTGCTAGAAAATCGCTTTAAGCTAGCATTTTAGCTAGTTAGCCTCCAGCTTGCGGCCCCCTCCGGTTTGAGGATTTTATCAGCCAAGGGGTTTCTTTGTTGAGGCCGAAAAACATGCCACAGGGGACCTTTGTTATAGTCACACTGTTAGTTTGTGTTAGCGCTAGTGGTGTGTATGTAAAGCCACTACTAGTTGATCACTGCGAAACGCCCAGACTGTTCAACAATGCCACAAATATTACCATATACAAGGTAATATTTGTTTTCTTTTTTTGTTGTTTGGTTTTGGAGCGCACTAATGAGACTTGTGTGTGTTTGTGTGTGAGTGTTGACAATTAGCTTGCTGTAATGTTGTTGTGTTGTTTGTTTGTTTAGACATACAAATATACCGTATTTTTCGGACTATAAGTCGCTCCGGAGTATAAGTCGCACCGCCCGAAAATGCATAATAAAGAAGGAAAAAAACATATATAAGTTGCACTGGAGTATAAGTCGCATTTTTGGGGGAAATTTATTTGATAAAACCCAACACCAAGAATAGACATTTGAAAGGCAATTTAAAATAAATAAAGAATAGTTAACAACAGGCTGAATAAGTGTACGTTATATGCTATACGTTTACCAAATAATCTGTCACTCCTAATCGCTAAATCCGATGAAATCTTATACGTCTAGTCTCTTACGTGAATGAGCTAAATACTATTATTTGCTATTTTACGGTAATGTGTTAATAATTGCACACATAAGTCGCTCCTGAGTATAAGTCGCACCCCCAGCCAAACTATGAAAAAAACTGCGACTTATAGTCTGAAAAATACGGTATATATACAGTATATATATATATATATATATATATATATATATATACACATGTGTATACAGTACATATATATATATATATATATATATATATATATACAGTATATATATATATATATATATATATATATATATATATATATATATATATATATATATATATATATATATATATATATATATATATATATATATATATATATATATATATATATATATATATATATATATATATATATATGTTCCAAATACACAGGACAAGATGTTAAAATCTAGAGTGCCACCTCCTACCTCCCGTGTTGAAGACTTAAAGACACTGACTTATTATCTATGTTGCTGCAGGCTGGGCAGACGCATCATTAGGGTTTTCAAGTGGGCTCCTACTCTCATGGACGTTTCGCTGACTGGGCCCACGACGCCTCAAGTAGGTTCAGCGGTGCATTCTGGCGTCCCAGAAGCACCCCCCTCTGCATCTGACCAGCCTCAGCATGAGTAATGATTTATTTTGGTGACCAGTTTGGGTCTTTCCTCTTTAGCCAGAGCCACTGGCTGCTCCGCTCTGCCACCCGCGATGTTTCCTTTATGGCCTGACGTAGAGCTTGACCGCCAACTCCCAGGTCCCTCATCAGCCTTATTGTTGATGTTGCCACAAAGCCCCGACATCCAACTTCTACAGGGCAGACTTGTGTTCTTCAACCTCGCCGTTCAGCCTCTGCAGCGAGCTCTGCATACCGGAGCTTTTTCCGCTCAAAAGCTTCCTCCACCGCATCCTCCCAAGGGACTGTGAGTTCAACGAAGTACACGATGTGCTGGGAGTTGGACCACAGGACTAGGTCAGGCCGCAAGTTAGTAATTGCTATCTCTGGTGGAACGATGAGTTTCTTATACACGTTCACCAGCATCTGCCAGTCCCGGGCTACCTCCAGCTGTCCCAACCTGGGCCTTGATGGTGTCTTTCGTTGCCTTTGTTCCCCCTCTCTAACAAAGGCAACTGGCATATTCAGGTTGGGTGTCCTGGGTGGCAAGGAGTTGTTGGTTGTTCTCCTGCTTTCCAGGGTTGCTGCCAAGCATTTGAGTACTTTGTTGTGTCTCCAGGTGTATCGTCCTTGGGAGAGGCTCACTTTACACCCGGTGAGGATGTGTCTGAGTGTAGCTGGTGTTGAACACAGGGGGCATGATGGATCTTCACCCAGCCATTGGTTGAGGTTTTTGGGGGTGGGAAGGACATCATAGGTTGCTCGAAGTAGGAAACTTACCCTACTCGATTCCATCTCCCATTTGTCCCTCCAGCTGATCTTCCGTTTCTCCACCCCTTCCCACCTTGTCCACTGGCCCTGCTTAGCTTGCGCCACAGCCTTGGCATATCTATTTGACTCTTCCTGTCGACGGACCTCGGCCACGAGCAATATATATATATATATATATATATATATACATATATATATATATATATATATATATATATATATATATATATATATATATATATATATATATATATATACAGTATATATATATATATATATATATATATATATATATATATATATATATATATATATGTATATACACATGTGTATACAGTACATATATATATATATATATATATATATATATATATATATATATATACAGTATATATATATATACAGTATATATATATATACACACACATGTGTATACAGTACATATATATATATATATATATATATATATATATATATATATATATCTATATATATATATATATATATATATATACAGTATATATATATATATATCAAACATGTGTATACAGTACATATATATATATATATATATATATATATATATATATATATATATATATATATATATATACTGTATATATATATACTGTATATATATATATATATATATATATATATATATATATATATATATATATATATATATATATATATATATATATATATATATATATATATATATATATATATATATATATATATATATATATACATACAGTACAGGCCAAAAGTTTGGACACTGTGGTGGATGGTCCGAATCTTAAACAGCAACAAAAGTGAATTTAGTACAAAAGTTTTATTTACCCATATTCAAATTGTGGCTGGCAACCTTAGTCGTTCTCGTCATCGCTGGCAAGGTGTTTTCTCTCCTCTGAGGTTCCTCCCAGTCAGGTATCGGGTGTTGTCTGTCCTCTCCCGATTCCTCCCAGTCAGGTATCGGGAACAGGTCTGGGATCCGATTTTGACCCTGCCCCTCTCGGCGGGTGGAAGGGAATCTGGAGTGGCGGGCTGTCATCCTCGAATATGCACAGAGGAACTGGCACACAAATTCTGCATTTTGTAAAAATACCATTTTGGTCTCATGGTGTGTCCTCCTTCCAAGGGAGCTGCTGATCCTGGGAAGGGCTGATCTGTATACAGTTCATAGGGTGAAAAATTCAATGGCCGTAAAAACAGTTTTATTCAGGGACATTCGAATGATCATTAACGCAACATGGCAACATGTCAATCATATTGAATTTGGTCTGTGTACAGATTTTAGCCAATTTGTTTTGATTCTTGTTCATCCTTTCAACCTTACCTTGTGACTTACCTGCTTTCTTAAAATGGGTGCCGTTGTTTGACCTAAACTTTTTGGGGAAACCATGTATTAGATCATTCACAAAACATTTAATTACTGAATTGGCATCCTCCTTTGAGGTTGGGGTTGCTTCCGCCAACCACTGTAATTATCAATTACAGTGACACAATCCAAACTCACCTCCTCCCCCCTTTGTCCCTGAAAAAGGGACAGTGTTAGTCGTAGTAGTAATGGTAGTAGTAGTAGTAATAGTAGTAGCACTTTCAGAAACATCCAAGAAAAAGAAAAGGCAGCTGATAGTCAAGCGCAGCAAGAGCAGAGGCGGAGGACAGGTCATGTTTGAGGTCAATGTTTGCTTTTTTCTGAGGACCACTGGAGGGTGGCATTAGGGTAGGGAAACCCTTAGTGATATCGACCCTATATTTTATGCATATTATTCAATATGGCGAAAGCCACAAATATGCTTATATATATATATATATATATATATATATATATATATATATATATATATATATATATATATATATATATATATATATATATATATATATATATATATATATATATATATATATATATATATATTGTCACAATATTAGAAATACTAATCTTATGGCGGATGCTTTTGCAATAGTAGTTTGATATTTTACAACACCTAGTGAATTATTGTGGCCACAATAATGCACTATGTAGTTTATTTAATTTAGTCTATATATGATAGGACAATGCACAGAAACATTAAGTTCAAAGACAGATATGTTCTGTACCAGATTATATCTAAATTAGCTACTTTCCATCTGCAGTCCCTGGCTACCTAAATTAAAGGGATACAAAAATCATCCAATAAAATTATGACAATAATATCATACTATAGCATGTAATCAAATTAAGAAAAGTCATAAAATGCCCTTTCATGGACACATACCTAATATACAATACAACCAGTGGCGTGCGGTGACGTTCATGTCAGGTGAGGCACTGACTTTATCACAGTCAGATTTACAAACATATGAACCCTAAAGAGTATCTTATTCACAATTTGATTGGCAGCAGTTAACGGGTTATGTTTAAAAGCTCATACCAGCATTCTTCCCTGCTTGGCACTCAGCATCAAGGGTTGGAATTGGGGGTTAAATCACCAAAAATTATTCCCAGGCACGGCGCCGCTGCTGCCCACTGCTCCCCTCACATCCCAGGGGGTGAACAAGGGGATGCGTCAAATGCAGAGTACAAATTTCACCACACCTAGTGTGTGTGTGACAATCATTGGTACTTTAACCTCACTTTAACTTTACACTTACAAACTGTAGCACACAATAAAGCACATTTAATTAAAAAAACGTTATTATGGTCTTACCTTTACTTATAAATGCGGGAGCGTTGTGAATGAATGAAATATGAAATCCACGCTGCATTCTGCAGGTGTACCTAATGTTGTGTCCCTGTTCACGGCTCCTCCGGCGCGCGGCGCGAGCATTGTTGTTTTTGCACTTTTTGGCTTCTTGTTAAGTGACTTTTTTTTGGGTGGATTCGGTCTTGCACGTGGAGGGTTTGGGTGTGGGCTTTGGTTGGTGTGGCGCTCCCGTCGGGCGATGCATTCTGCGGCGGGAGTGTTAACCGGCACCAGGAGGCGGGGTTATGAGACGAGCCTCACACAGTGTGTCTTGGCAGCAGATTTATGATCGCTCAGCACTAAAAATACGTTACACACATACAGTTGTTGACAAAATACACTGTACATTATATACCTCAGCTAACTAAACTATGGAAATGTATAATATAATTAATATAGCAATACGGTCTCACTGCACAGCAGGCCAGCAGTTAGCCGAGTCATTGCGCACAATCCATGTTGAGGCACAACGCAGTGACGTGCCTCAACTGGCTGCTGATCACGCACCGTCTCTTCTCAGTATTTGAACGGCAAATATGAAAATAAAAATAAAAATAATCTAAAACTGGTGAAGTTAAATGGAAAATAACTTTAGTATGATCACTGGATACATATAACAATTTAATGTTTTTTTTTTTTCTTTTTACTTTTTTTTTCTTTCCATGATGGCAGGTGAGGCCGTGCCTCCCCTGCCTCTAGTGACTGCACGCCACTGAATACAACCACACCTTATTTACATCATCACACAAAGACAATATATGCTCTTGTTCACATCTGTCATCATTTGCAAAAACAACCATGATTTTAACAGCCATACCACACAATTTACAACAAAAATGCTCTCATGGATAAATATAATACACATTAAGTTGATGTGTCAACATAATGCCCACCTTAGTGACCGTGTGAGCAGCTTTGATTGCTCCAAAGCCACTTTTGTACTTAAATGTTTCTATTCCTTTGGATATAACGGGGAGAAGGCTATTTGGTCTGTACTTGTTCATGTCTTGTTTATTTCCTGCTTTATGGATTGGGATGATAGTAGCAATTTTCAACAAAGTAGGGAAAATGTGTTTTCTGTTATTGATTTATTTATCAATGTTGTTATATTAAGACTATCTTTATACATTTTTAAGAATATAGTCCCAGACCATATATATCTAGATCGTGAGTTTGATAATGCAGGGAGGATTTTGTTTATCTTTATTTCATTTGTTAATTCTAAAATTAGTCCATCCTGAATAAATGGCAATTATTTGCACTGATTTTGAGGGAGTTTTTATTCAGGGTTTGTACAGACTGGATGAAATGTTCATTAAAATTATTACTTATGTCCAGACTGTCTGCGATAGTAGCACCATTGATATTTAATGTTATAGTATTGTTTCTTGTTTGCTCTCTTCCAGTGAGTTTGTCAATGGTTTTCCATAACTGTCTAATGTTCCCTTTTGCAGCTTTGATTAATTCTAAGTGAAAGTCAGCCCTAGACTTCCGCATACGCATTGTAACTTTGTTCCTCAAAACTTTTAAAATCATACGATCTGTATTTAGACCTGTTTTATTGCTCTTTTGAGAGCTGAGTCCCGATGTTTCATTGGAATCCAAATTGTTTCATCAATCCAAGGTATTTTTATTTTAGCACTTTTCTTTCTGGGTTTTGTTTTAGTGTATTTACAGATGATCTCTTTGATTTTTGTCATCCAAATGTAATTCTAGTAGGGCTGCTTATCATTTGTGTCATGTAAAAGCCGTTTATAATATCCTTAAGTTTCTTTCTACGTGACCTATTTAACCAGTCCAGATTAACGTCCCCCATAACGTTCAATTCTTTCATACTGTGCTGTTTGAGGATGTCTGAAAATGAATTGAGAAAAATGTCTTTAGCTGTGGTCGGCCGGTATGCTACAATTACCTTGAAATACATTTCTGAGGAAAATGTGATTTTAATTCCAACACACTCAAGACGATCTACTGGGAGGGTTATTTGTTCACTTTTAATGTTTTCCCTTACATAAAACTCACCTCCTCCCCCCTTTGTCACTTGATCTGTTTTTTCTGTAATCTTGTCCCCCGGGACATTAATTAGAACAAAAGGTGTTGTGGGTTTTAACCATGTCTCCAATAGACAAAGGTACCCCAGATTAGAGTCTGACAGTAACTGTTGGATTTGTTCAGTATGGTTCCTGTTGTAGAAAGTTTAATGATGCGGACACGTTTGTTACTGAATACTTTCTACAGACTTCTGTCTCTAAGCGACTTTGTGTATGTAATAAGCAACTATAATTAATTGATATGCTTAAATGTGTTGTTTTAGCTCAGCTGTTGTGTAGCTGCTAGCTCCTCGTATCCTACAGCAGGAGTGTCCAAATTGCAGCCCATAGCTATGTTTTTAACAGACAACCGAAACAATTGAAAATGTGGTATTTGCGTGTCGGTTCAATAAGCGGCAGCTACGCCCTGTTTTATCATTCGACCTAAGTCTTTGGTTTCGTGGGCGGGACAGAGGGCAAGGGAACAATGTGGGACAGCAATTGTCCATCTTATACCATGCTAATTGTTGTAAGGATAGTTCACATGAGCGGCCATACCTTGAGTTCCAACATATGTAGGAGTCAAAAGGCTCCTATTATGAGTTGTCTAATTGGTGATCATACATGTGGCGGGTCGGGTGGCAGCACACACGGACGCACCTCAGTCAGCCAGGGCTTTCACCGATAGGACAGTTGGAGAAGTCTCTGTCCTCCATTCGTTCCTGGGAGGCGTACCCAGTAGATGTCAGCTGATGTCATGCTGTCAGGCAACATCAGGAAGGTTCCTTCTGTGCAATATTGAATGTCAGGGTACAGTTTGTAAAGGAGGTCATTACCAAACAGGCAAGGTGTGTGCAGGTTGACCACAAAGGGATGCTTCAATGATTGTGTGGCACCAGTGTCAATCATGAACTGATAACATTGTCCGTTGACACTTATGTCCAGCAGGGGGTCTGTTTGTATCTCCTGCTGTTCGTCCTGCTGTGGGCGTCCTCTGTCACACCTGTATGAGGTTCTGGCTGTAAATTGGAGCTTGTCTTGTTTAGAGAAGTTGGCACAGTCACATGACATGTAAAACAGTTTCCACCCTGGCTTGACCTAGAATCACCGCGACCACCACCCGAGTCTGACTGTCTGGCTTCACGTCTGTTGAGGATTCTTCCCTCCAAATGTTGGAGCTCAAAACACGTTCACCCACTGTTGAATATATCCTAGCTGATTATTGACCTCTTGGTTCTTTTGACATTTAATTTCAGCGATCTGTATTTTAAGGAGTTGTTTCCTTGCTGCTCTGTCACAACCTTGTCGTTATCTTCTTGCTTAGTTCAATTTTGCATATCACGTTTAAAATCACAACATTAATTGTCCTATTAAACGTTAATCAATACTAATAATTAAAATATTCTACATACTACTTCATGTATATTTAAGTAACATTTTAAATCACCTAAAGATTATTCATAAGTTAATTAAACTATCATTTGTGTCTATCAGTTACATTCGAGCACGCTGTCCAGCTACACTTCACTTGTGCACTCTGACTTCCTGTCGCGCGTGATCCATCCATCCATCCATTTTCTACCGCTTATTCCCTTCGGGGTCGCGGGGGGCGCTGGAGCCTATCTCAGCTACAATCGGGCGGAAGGCGGGGTACACCCTGGACGAGTCGCCACCTCATCGCAGGGCCAACACAGATAGACAGACAACATTCACACTCACATTCACACACTAGGTCCAATTTAGTGTTGCCAATCAACCTATCCCCAGGTGCATGTCCTTGGAGGTGTGAGGAAGCCGGAGTACCCGGAGGGAACCCACGCAGTCACGGGGAGAACAACGCGTGATATTCTACAAAATAAAAGCATGCATTTATTCTCGTTCCTCCACCTGCTCATTCAACCCAGTCACAACACGCACACACACACACAGTGTTGGGCTCCAGTCATTTTGATAGCGTGGCACACACGCACACACAAGGCCGTGTGCTAAGTGATAAGCCGAACGACACTTCTCTCCTTTATAACACTTTACATATCGACTCTTATTATAGATATTAATCAGGGCTTTTATTTGTAATTATTATTCAACACTAATCAAAGCAAATGGTTGTAAAGGTTATAGTTATTCGCATTATACTATCGAAAGACTATAGCCAGAGGTGTGGACTCGAGTCACATGACTTGGACTCGAGTCAGACTCGAGTCATGAATTTGATGACTTTGGACTCGACTTGACAAAATGTAAAGAGACTTGCAACTCGACTTAGACTTTAACATCAATGACTTGTGACTTCACTTGGACTTGAGCCTTTTGACTTGACATGACTTGCTACTTTCCCCAAGACCCAAAGATTAAAAAGTTATTTGGGAGCGCGCCGCTCCGTATTTTTCCTTTTCTTCGTCTGTGTCTATCAGCGTGTTGTTCCTGTCAGCGTGTGTGCTGTCAGTACAACAGCCAATCAAATTAGATCTACGCTGTTTTCATCCCATAGCTCTCATCCAATCAAATTGCAGGACAACCAATGAAGAAGAATTGTCAAACAACACGCCAGTGAGAAACAATTATGCCAAAGTTAATTTCGTTCGGGAATTAAAACTACGACTTGGTCAACAAAAAACGAATTGCCCTATGCAAATCATGCAGTTCGAATATTATAGACGGAGACGTAACAACTTCCAACTTCGTTCGACATTTGAAGATGCACAAAGAAGGGTGAGTTTTGAATGTAAGCTAACGTTTATTGGCTAAGTAACGTGACTTTTATTTGCTGTGTAGTTAAACCAGTGAGGCTGTAAACTCACTGCTAACGTTATAACCATAGACATATTATAAGTAGACGCAGCATCAAACGCTACAGCCTACAGGCGCAGACGAGACGCGGGGCCGCCATCTTGGAGTGGTGATCCGCTCCACTAGTGCAATTCATTTGGCAGGAGCAATGAACTGTCAGCGCATTTAATTAATCTTACCTCACTGAATACCACTCATTTTCACGCGCTTTTTTGTTGTATGTGTAGCTATGATAAAGGACACATGTTTTGGCGTGTTTTATTATTCATAGTTTGCTTAACAGTAATATAATATTCTTATACGCTATAAGTGACCAGACGTCCGAGATCAAAACTGGGAATATAATCCCAGAGAAAGGGGAAAAAAACGGTCAGCTATTTTTAAACTGAAGAAACAATATGATTAGGTTATATATACATGCGTATATCCTGCATAAACAATGTATGAATACATTAGATATCTATATATCTTATAGACTGTATCTCTGTTGCTGCAGCAGCAGAGAGTTTATTCTGTCTTGACACTTTGTATTGATATTTTGTGTTACATTCTTCCCTTAAATGATCATGTTTACAGTCATTGTTTTATATGTATTTTTTATGTATGTCGCTTTGGATAAAAGCGTCTGCCAAATACATCAACATAAACATATATAAACACCTGAAAGTCTTTATATCAGCTAAAACCACCAATCTGTTTCACTGGATTCAGAATAAAACCAAATTCTGTCTTACCCAACAATGTTACTATTTTAATATTGTTACTTGAAGACTTATTCCTGGTTACAATTATACTGTTAAGAAAGTATTGTCTTATATTTTGCCTAAAATGAGAATGCATCATAATCAGTGGCGGCTGGTGAATTTTGTTTTAGGTGGGGCTGAAAGTTTGTAAACCAAACCCCTGTAAGGGGGTCATCCTCCCCCAGAAGATTTATTTGTGATTTCCACATACATATATTGAAGATCTTTGCTCCTTCTCAACTCTGTGGTAATATTATTTTCATAAAATACAACCAATAGTACATTAATGTTAAATCTTACTTGTGAAAAGTAATCACCCGATTCCTATTTTCAACAGTCCGCTCATTTGGGGAAATGTTCATGGAACAAATATAGACCCAATACTTAAACTTAAAAAAATCATTAGAATAATACACAAAGCGTGCTACTATGAACATACCAATCCATTATTTATAAGTTATAATGTGTTAAAATGTTCAGATAATATATTTTTTAAAACAATGGAAATTATGTTTTGAGTAAAGAACAACAGCCTTCCAGCTTGTATTCTTAGCTTATTTACATTAAGAGGAGAAAACTATAATTTACGGGGGATATTCTCTCTCTCTCTCTCTCTCTCTCTCTCTCTCTCTCTCTCTCTCTCTCTCTCTCTCTCTCTCTCTCTCTCTCTCTCTCTCTCTCTCTCTCTCTCTTTCACAATAATAAAAACACCTCAATCCAAAATAAATCAG
Organism: Entelurus aequoreus; assembly: GCF_033978785.1. NCBI lineage: Eukaryota > Metazoa > Chordata > Actinopteri > Syngnathiformes > Syngnathidae > Entelurus > Entelurus aequoreus. The sequence goes on from NC_084733.1 coordinate 57,197,422, forward strand.
TCTTATAAAATACAACAGGGTCAACAACAATCCAAAACCATATAATGTCATGCGTCTTTCTTTATCTCTTAACAGTTATTCCTCCTTCATAATCTGATGCTATGCTAATCCGAGCACAGTTCATGACGTCTCGTCCTTGTAAACACTGGACAGACTGCTTATCTTGCAGACATTTATTTCCATTTAGTTTTATTGTCTACATGTAATTCTACATGCTTCAGTGTCACATAGAAATTTGTTTTCTTTGTTATTTATTTCAATTATTATTTCTGGTTTACTTGCTGTCTGTTTACTTGAGTTCTCATAACTTAGTATGTCCTCTGATTAGAATTTGTTTAGCGCTGCTCTACGTTTTGTTATGACTGGAGCGCTAAGTGTGGCGACTTTTGTCTGTACTTTCCTCACCTGCGACTCAGACTCCATGATTCACACAGGTGTGACTATAAACATTGACAATATATGATTAATACCAGTTGCACAGATCAAAGTTAAAAATGTTTTAGAATATAAATTTAAATTTTATTTTATTGTGATTATTCTTAAAATAATTAAAATGTCAATATATTTAAATAATCAATTTACCTTTATCAAATTTAAATTAAATTTTATTGAATTTACTTATTGAACTTTATTTGATGTATTTGCTGTATAAATATTTATTCAAAGCTACCCAAATGTATTTATTGTTTTATAAAATATTTGTTTATTTATGTATCTTTTATTTTACTTATTATCAAAACCAACCTGTTAGCACTCTCTTCAGACTGAGAACAGCTGTTCTATTTCACTTAGTAATGCCAAGCTAAATGCTAACTTAGCCTTACTAGGCCTCAGTAAGCAATTTTTTGCTAACCTAGCTCAATGCTAATCTAATCCTATGCTAATCTAATTTATGCTAAACTATGCTATGCTATGCTAACCTATGCTATGCCAACAGTGACACACCTCTCCGGCCCATGTCTAACGTGCAGCACGTCACACAGCCTCGTCACACGCCCTCGTCACACGCCCTCGTCACAACGACACACCTCTTATCTCAAAATGTCTCCTAACAGAGCCTCCTCTTGTATTTCATTTCCACCCTGTTTTATTTCGAACTTTGAACTTGCATACAACAAAAATATGTTTGGGGAGGGAGGGAGGGCAGTAGTCAAAGAGCTATGTCTTATCTCTCACAACACCTCTTTTTATTACTGCGTCACACGCGCACAACAAAAAAACAAATTAACAAAGAGAGAGAGCCTTTTTCTGTAATCAAAATCTCAGACCCTTCTCACAAAACCATAATATCGCACAGTCACAATCACAACCACACAGTTAACCGGGCGGAATCACCAACACAGTTAAAAACCTCAACAGTGAACTATTTTTCTCACCCAGAAGCACACCTGTATTATATCAAACCTTAATAATAATAAACAACATTTATCATTCACTCTGAGCTGGACAAAATGGCTGGGAAGAAGGAAGTCTGGGCTTCCATGCTTAGGCTGCTGCCCCCTCGACCCGACCTCCGATAAGCGGAAGAAGATGAATGAATAGCTAGATCATTCACTCATATGATTACCGAACATAAACTTTGTCTATCTTCTCATAAACACACACATTTTGGACAATTTCCAAACTTTTACAGATTAGCAGGGATGTGAGAAAGAAAGCGTGAAGGGGGGGATGCGGGTGTGTAGCGGGATGCGGGAGTGTGGGAGTAGTGATTGCCTTTCAAGGGAGGGAAATGAAACAGATCAGACTCGCAGGTGCATACACAATTGTTATTAAAATACATATATAAATGTACCAAGGAAAAAACTGAATCACTCCACATCCAACACACTTTTCAACATTCACCAGTACACACACACATTAACAAAACACAACCCAACCCTATGTCCGGACAAATATAAACAATTATGCACGCATGCTTTTTGTGGAACGGCCGTCTTATAACACGAACGCAGGTCACTTACTCATAAACGGCGATTAACCCGTCCAGCCCAGCAGACCCTACGTTACCACCCTGACCAACACGGAAAACCGGCCTAAAGGCGCCGTAGAATCACTGGTAATCACCCAACAATCCTACAGCCATCATGTTTGGTCAGTTCCATACAGTTTCACCAAGTTTCACCAAGTTTCACCAAAGCTCTACCATATGGAGCCCGATCTTCATCTGTCTAAACTGCAGCACACTAATCAGAACGTCGTGACAGCTCAGTCGATCTCCTTTACCGGAGTCCCTGAAAGTCACTTAAAATGAGGCCTTTACCGCTGCAGCTTCTACATAAACAGATGTGTCGCACTTTCGCAGACTTTCAACAATTTTTTTATTATAGTCAAATGTACCACCCGGCCAGTGAAATTGCCTTTACTTTAGCTGTATTCAAACTGCCAACCGAGCGTACTTGCAGGAGAAGCTCCCCCTGCCGACAACGCCAGAGGGAGGAAGAGGTTAAAAATGTATTTGTCTCAAATAGTCTGCGCAACACACTCCTAAACCATCACAATTCTATTAACAATTCCCCTTATTGTTACACAAGAAATCACAAGTTTTCAAACAAACACACAGACAATATAATCACATATAAACAACCTAATCCAACCATAATATACCCCATTCCAGGTTGTTTTTGGAGAACCTGGCTAATCATATCTTTGATCAAAAACAGGTTCAGCATTTAGTCTTACCAGTCCCAATTTTCTCCAGACAGACAGATTTACACACTAAGCAACATTTCTTACCTTTAGATGCGCATGTGCAAACCTCTGTCTGCCTGAGAGATACCGGGAGTCCTGATATCGACCTGCAGCGTTCTAGAACATCCTGTTTGTGATGCCAATTTTGTGTGGTGGATGGTCCGAATCTTAAACAACAACAAAAGTGAATTTAGTACAAAAGTTTTATTTACCCATATTCAAATTGTACAAGGTTGGATTGAATTGCCAATGCAAACAGACAACGTCCTCCGGAGGAGTTGGATGAGTCGAGAATCATGCGAATCACACATAGGCCTTGTCACTTGGCCATTTATCTGTTTTCCTCATGCGTCAAGGTGCCGTTGTTTTGAACCAGCTCATTCTGCAAACTCATTGAATCCTTTAGCCATAACAAACAATCAAAACATTTTGTAGAATGGTCAGACCGACCACTCGTTCAACTATAACCCACATATGGTCCTTCAATGGTTCAGAATAGGAAAAAAAGAAATGAGCAGACATTCTCAAGGCTTTTCGACAGGACTTTCTTTTCGGACTTCGACAGACACAAAATATGGTTCAAAAGGTCAGAAATTCCACTACAACACACCTTCTCATTCAATGTGTTTTCTTAATTTTCATGACTATTTACATTGTAGATTGTCACTGAAGGCATCAAAACTATGAATGAACACATGTTCAGTTCAGTTCAGTTTCAGTTTATTTCAAACAAGCATACAATACAATGTAATGCATCACACAATTCCAGTTGTTTCATTACAGCATGTCCGAAAAGGAGTAGGAAGAACCAGAGCTTATTTAATCCTACCCCTTTTCATACCATAGCAATTTTATTTTATAATAAATAAATAATATACCATAGTAAGCATAAAAATATTAAATACATAAACAATCTTTGTCTCAATAAAAAAAAAAGGAAAAAAAGGGTTGGAGATGTTCATCATAATTCTTGTTCTGTGTACTTTGTGAACACTTGTAGTTTGAACCGTCTCTTAAACTGAATCATATTTAATTTATTTGGTTAATCCGTTCCATAATTTAATTCCACATACTGATATACTAAAGGTTTTAAGTGTTTTGGAGTTATGTACTTAACAAAGAAGGTGAAATAACTGAAAACATGTTTTTTATTCTAGTTTCTTCAAAATAGCCACCCTTTGCTCTGATTACTGCGTTGCATACTCTTGGCATTCTCTCGATGAGCTTCAAGAGGTAGTCACCTGAAATGGTTTTCACTTCACAGGTGTCATAGTTTGGATGCCTTCAGTGACAATCTACAATGTAAATAGTCATGAAAATAAAGAAAACGCATTGGAATGAGACGGTGTGTCCAAACTTTTGGCCTATTCTGTATATATAAGGGCTGTCAAAGTTAAAGCGATAACGCGGTAACTATAATTTTCAATAACAATGACTGACTGAAATATTGTGTAAATTATTTTACAACATGTTGTGGTCGAGTCCTCAATTACAGAATGATTAGCAGGCTCAATGTTACATTTTAGTAGTAGAGAAGGTTAAGACATTGTCATGCATCATTATGAAGCCAACCGTCATGAAAATTATCTGTCTGGGGTACACTTATTAATGAAAAAAAATTATACTTATACATATATATATATATATATATATATATATATATATATATATATATATATATATATATATATATATATATATATATATATATATATATATATATATATATATATATATATATATATATATATCAGTGACGTGCCTCACGTGCCATCATGGAAAGAAAAAAAATGTAAAAAGAAATTAAATTGTTATATGTATCCAGTGATTATACAATAAAGTTATTTTCCATTTAACTTCACCAGTTTTAGATTATTTTTATTCGAAATCGCTGAATTTTCACATTTGCCGTTCAAATACTGAGAGGGGCCGTTCGGTGATCAGCAGCCAGTTGAGGCACGTCACTGCGTTGTGCCTCAACATGGATTGCGGACTCGGCTAACTGCTGGCCTGCTGTGCAGTGAGACCGTATTGCTATATGAACTATATTATACATTTCCATAGTTTAGTTAGCTGAGGTATATAATGTACAGTGTATTTTGTCAACAACTGTATGTGTGTAACATATTTCTTGTGCTGAGCACTCATAAAACGGCTGCGCACTGGCTGAGGCTCGCAGTAATCCCGCCTCCTGGTGGTAGAGAATGCACCCCCTGACGGGAGTGTTATATCAACTAAAGCCCACACTTAAACTTTCCACGTGCAAGATTGAATCTATTTAAAAAAGTTATTTAATAAGAAGCCAAGAAGTGCAAAAACAATAATGTTCGTGTTGGAGGAGTTGTGAATGGCTGCTGGGCCACAACGTTAGGTACACCTGCAGACTGCAGCACGGATTTCATATTTCATTCATTCATAACTCCTCCAACACAAACATTATTGTTTTTGCACTTTTTGGCTTCTTATTAAATAACTTTTTTAAATAGATTCAATCTTGCACGTGGAAAGTTTAAGTGTGGGCTTTAGTTGATATAACACTGCCGTCAGGGGGTGCATTCTACGGCGGGAGTGCATTAATCCAGCACAACAGCGGCACATGGACTTCATTTATAAGTAAAGGTAAGACCATAATAACGTTTTTTTTTTAATTAAATGTGCTTTTTTGTGTGCTACAGTTTGTATGTGTAAAGTTAAAGTTAAGTTAAAGTACCAATGATTGTCACAATAATGACATTTGTCCTCTGCATTTGACCCATCCCCTTGATCACCCCTTGGGAGGCGAGGGGAGCAGTGGGGAGCAGTGGGCAGCAGCGGCGCCGCGCCCGGGAATAATTTTTGGTGATTTAACCCGTACTTGCCAACCTTGAGACCTCCGATTCCGGGAGGTGGGGGGTGGGGGCTGGAGCTGGGGGGGGGTGGGGGGGGGGGGGGGTGGGGGGGGGGGGGGTTTGGGTGCGGGGGCGTGGTTGGGGGCGTGGTTAAGAGGGGATGAGTATATTTACAGCTAGAATTCACCAACTCAAATATTTCATATATATTTCATATATATATATATATATATATATATATATATATATATATATATATATATATATATATATATATATATATATATATATATATATATATATATATATATATATGTATGAAATACTTGACTTTCAGTGTATTCTAGCTATATATTTATTATATGTATATATATATATATATATATATATATATATATATATATATATATATATATATATATATATATATATATATATATATATATATATATATATATATTTATTTATTTATTTTATTATACATATAAATAAAATAAATACTTGAATTTCAGTGTTACGGAGGATATCCAGTAGATGGCAGTATTGTCCTGTTTAAGAGTGTCACAACATTGCTGTTTACGGCAGACGAACTGCTTTACGGTAGACGAAAACGTGACTGCTGTTGTTGTGTGTTGTTACCGCGCTGGGAGGACGTTAATGAAACTGCCTAACAATAAACCCACATAAGAAACCAAGAACTCACCCTCGATCATTCTACAGTTATAACGTGATTGGGCAGGCACGCTGTTTATGTCGTGGGAAAGCGGACGTGAAAACAGACTGTTGCCGCTGTCCCCACTCAGGTCCGCATGGAGCTGGAGGGGGCGTGGCCTCCAGCTCCGGCTGAATTCCGGGAGATTTTAGGGAGAACATTTCTTCTGGGAGGTTTTCGGGAGAGGCGCTGAATTCCGGGAGTCTCCCGGAAAATCCGGGAAGGTTGGCAAGTATGATTTAACCCCCAATTCCAACCCTTGATGCTGAGTGCCAAGCAGGGAAGAATGCTGGTATGAGCTTTTAAACATAACCCGTTAACTGCTGCCAATCAAATGGTGAATAAGATACTCTTTAGGGTTCATATGTTTGTAAATCTGACTGTGATGAAGTCAGTGCCTCACCAGCCATGAACCTCACCGCACGTCACTGATATATATACACTACCGTTCAAAAGTTTGGGGTCACCCAAACAATTTTGTGGAATAGCCTTCATTTCTGAGAACAAGAATAGACTGTCGAGTTTCAGATGAAAGTTCTCTTTTTCTGGCCATTTTGAGCGTTTAATTGACCCCACAAACGTGATGCTCCAGAAACTCAATCTGCTCAAAGGAAGGTCAGTTTTGTAGCTTCTGTAACGAGCTAAACTGTTTTCAGATGTGTGAACATGGTTGCACAAGGGTTTTCTAATCATCAATTAGCCTTCTGAGCCAATGAGCATACACATTGTACCATTAGAACACTGGAGTGATAGTTTCTGGAAATGGGCCTCTATACACCTATGTAGATATTGCACCAAAAACCAGACATTTGCAGCTAGAATAGTCATTTACCACATTAGCAATGTATAGAGTGTATTTCTTTAAAGTTAAGACTAGTTTAAAGTTATCTTCATTGAAAAGTACAGTGCTTTTCCTTCAAAAATAAGGACATTACAATGTGACCCCAAACTTTTGAACGGTAGTATATATATATATATATATATATATATGTATATATATATATATATATATATATATATATATATATATATATATATATATATATATATATATATATATATATTCTATGAACTTTTTCGGTTTGCGAACCATGTTGAAGAACCAATCAAGTCCGTAAAATCAGGTTTTACTGAGCTTCTACAGTACCTCAAAGTGAGTACACCTCTCAAAATGTTACAAACATTTTATAATATTATCATACAATACAGCACTGAAAAAAGGACACTTTGATGCAATGTAAAGTAGTCAGTGCATAGCTTGTATCCATCCATTCATTTTCTACCGCTCAGGCTCAGGGTCGCGGGGGGTGCTGGAGCCTATCTCAGCTGCATTTGGGCGGATGGCGGGGTACACACTGGACAAGTCACCACCTCGTCACAGGGCCAACAGAGATAGACAACATTCACACTAACAACTCAAAAAATACTCAACAAACAGCCATTATTGTCTAAACTGCTGACCACAAAAGAGAGTACACTCCTGAGTGAAAATGTCCAAATTGGGCTCAATTTGCCACTTTCCCTCCCGGGTGTCATGTGACTGGTTTGTGTTACATGAACTCAGATGTGAATAGCAGCAACTCTCTCTTACTGGTCACTCGAAGTTCAACATGGCTCCTCTATGAAAATAATTTTCTGAAGAAGTGAAAAAAAAGAATTGTTGCCGAACATAAAGGCTATGAAAAGATTACAAACACCCTGAAATGAAGCTAGCTAAAGTGTTTGCTCAACATTCATGACAGATGACAGACAGCAAGAGCCGAAAGTGTCGACAGTGATGTTGATAGTCACACAGTATATTTTGCAAACATGTAGGCCCTGGTAAAAAAAAAAAACTAACTTAAATGCCACTATGTATTTACTGTGACTTCATCTTGACTCTCGTCGACTCTGGTGACCTAATACGGGCCACACTTCCAAATAGTATCAATGGTCTTTTGGCCAAGAGCAAAAATGTTATGAGCTGCAATTCTCACAGATGATCCACCTGTCCTGTTTAAAAAGCGGCGGTTTAACACTTCTTTACAGCAAATTTAATCTCAATGCCCAAATCTGTCCTCTGAGGCTTTTTTGCCAGGGATCTAAAAATGTTGACCCCCTTAATTTTTCCCCATTCAAAAGAATAAAAAATCACCTCCTGTTTTAATTGGAAATAATTAGCATCTTACAGCAGCTTGACATTACGACATGCTGCAACAAATGATAAAGTCGTTATCATGAAGCATTAGTTATGACTTTAGTTGCTGTTTTAGGATCCAAAAGCCCTAATATCCATCATAGTTACATGTACTATTTATTGACTTTTTAATATAAAGGGTCTGCGACTCCTCAAAAAACAGATTTTGCTGGAGTTTTCTGCTCTCCCCACACTCTCACCGTAGGAACTAAATATTAATCAATTTTGCCTTTAAACACAATTGTACTTCACTGAAAAGGGACAAAACATGTTTTCCTCAAGTCTTCATCCTCACAATTAAGAATAAAAAGCAGTGATGTAAAAATAATACAATGCCTTAACCCTATCAGCAAACTACAGTAGTACCTCAACTTACAAGGTTAATTGGTTCTGTGACAGAGCTCTTAACTTAAACACTTGTATCTCAAACCATCGTCACCCATTGAAATGAAGTGAAATCAATTTAATTGGTGCATAGCCACCCCAAAACAGCACCATTTTAAAATGTGAAGGGCCTTTTAAAAAGACAAACTAACTTTTAGATGCTAAATATTGTATGGAAAACAATACAATAGAAAAAGAGAGGTAAAACTAAAGTAGCAAACCGTAGGAAAATTGATAAATAAATAATGTGACAATGTCGGACAGGGAGAAATGCCATGTTTGTTTATAGCGGAAGTCACTTCTTCTTCTTCTTCCACTTCCGTTTACGGTATCTGCGCGCATGTCAATATAAAGTATTCCCATCTAGATGTGATGCTTGAAAACACACGTCATACACGGATAATTTTTTCAGGTCCCATGTCAAGTCAAGTCAAGTCAACTTAATTTATATAGCACATTTACGACAACTTTTAAATTGAACCAAAGTTAAAAAAGGTTAAAAAAGCATTGAGCAAAAAAAAACAAAAAACAAAACAAAAAAACAAACAAAGAACATAAACAATGAATGAGCTGAACAAGATTGCAAAAGCAATACGGTAAAAGGGGTCGAATAAAAAGTAAAAATTTGCTAAACAAAAATAAAAATAATAATAATAAAAGTGTGACAATTGAAAATGTGCACAGTCATTTTCTAATCTGAATTCTGATTAGATTAAATACATGTTGCCAATGTACACGTGGATACTGTCGTCTTGGCTGTAGCTCAAAGCTGATGTCACGCTGTCCTTCCAACAGCAAACTAGATGACAGATTCAACAGCTCCTCTGCTGGTTGCAGCCAAGTATTACACTCCATTTTGCATCTATTGCTTAAAGATGTGAACTTTTAATCACTAATCAAATATGTGATAATAATGGCCATCTGTATACACACAACATGATTTTGAAAGGTTCTTAAATCTGTTCAACAATCGAAGACAAGCTGCTTTGTAGTCGCTGACATTCTACTTGCCTGTCCAGTAGGAGCAGTTGTGGAACTTTCCAGACACCCTCTTACTAGAGTGTTGCCACAACAGGGCAATGTCAGCACTCCTCTATGCCCGTACTCATTGAGAGACAACACACTGGTCACTTACAGCGATGTAGGTTGGTGTCCCTGTACGTAGGTAAAAGCTGTTAGGCGTCAGCTTGATGACTGCGGGTATAATTTACACCCCAACAACACGTAGTTGTACACTGCCAGGATGCAAAAGACTGTCATTAGGTTGGGCAGAGGGAGCACCCATGACTTCAATGCTTATATTGATTCAACAGAGCTGCTTCACCTTTGACATATGGAGTTGGCATCTGTCACTCTTGTTCAACCAGGATGCCACTTCCTGACACTTTCTCCTCTTTTTAGCCAACTGTTTTGTGACTAGAGGTGGGGAAATAATAGATTTTTAGATGCATCGAAATTTGGACATGAGCGATTGTAAACGTGAATAATTGATTATTTATTTCTTGTAAATAATGTAATACAGACCCTTCTAAAATTTGGCTGATGGCAGCGAGCCACCTCACAGAGAGATCTGACCAGCTCCTTTATATTAGGGCACTAATATTCCAGTTTTGCACACATTTCCATTATTTAATAAATGTAATGAGAATTAATTTACCAGTCTCTTATTACAAACACTGTAACGACCTGGTCGCATCGTGGTGCGAGGTGTTCTCCCAAGGATGCAGACGGGCTCGGACACAGCTTGCAGGTAGGAAAATGATTTATTTTGGAACTAAATCAGGCAGGAGAAAAAACAAAAACGACTAGCGTGGGAGCTAGCAAGCAAAATAGCATAGCCTGAAAGCTAGCAGGAATCAAAAAGTGGTCGTTAACTGTTGCGTAAAAGCAAATTAGGAAGCCAGGCAGAGTGCTGCCCGGGGGAAGACTAAATAGCCCTCTGATTAGTGCCCGGACAACAGGTGAGCGTCTCGAACACTAACCAGAGGCAGCTGAGCATAATCTGCCGTCATGGCAACAGAAACAAAACAAGGTGCTGAAAACACATGTGACTTGAAAACGTAAAACTATGATCCGGGCAGCGGATCATAAGAGTACCCCCCCCTAAAAGGACAGATTCCAGATGTCCCTTGAAAACAAAAAAAACAACTGGAACCCGAAAAAAAAAAAACAAGCAAAAAGTTCACGAGTCAAGGGCGGGTGGGGGGGTGACTTGGTGGTGGGTCGCCAGGCCACGTGTCCCCGAATCCACCGGGGAAGGGTCAGGTGGCGGCGTTCCTCGCCGCCACCTGACGAGGCGGGCGAGGCGGGCGAGGCGGGCGACCACGGTAAGGCCACATTCGTGGCCGCCGAGAAGGTGGGCGTGAGTGGCGCCAGAATTTCAGCAGCCTCTGAGTCCTCTGAGAGAGCTGCTCGCGCAGCCGGACCACTCGAGGTCGCTGAGACGTCGCCGTGGAAGCGGTAGGTGTCGACGTCGCCGTGGCAGCCGGAGGAGTCGCCGTCGCTGTCGTGGCAGCCGGAGTCGCCGCTGTCGTGGCAGCCGGAGTCGCCGCTGTCGTGGTACCAGGAGCCGCTGTCGTGGCAGCAGGAGTCGCTGTCGTGGCAGCAGGAGTCGCTGTCGTGGCAGCCGGAGTCGCTGTCGTGGCAGCCGGAGTCGCTGTCGTGGCAGCCGGAGTCGCTGTCGTGGCAGCCGGAGTCGCTGTCGTGGCAGCAGGAGTCGCTGTCGTGGCAGCAGGAGTCGCTGTCGTGGCAGCAGGAGTCGCTGTCGTGGCAGCAGGAGTCGCTGTCGTGGCAGCAGGAGTCGCTGTCGTGGCAGCCGGAGTCGCTGTCGTGGCAGCCGGAGTCGCTGTCGTGGCAGCAGGAGTCGCTGTCGTGGCAGCAGGAGTCGCTGTCGTGGCAGCAGGAGTCGCTGTCGTGGCAGCCGGAGTCGCTGTCGTGGCAGCCGGAGTCGCTGTCGTGGCAGCCGGTGCTGGTGCGAGAACCAGTCGTGGTACAGGTGCTGGTGCGAGAACCAGCCGTGGTGCAGGTACTGGTGCGAGAACCAGTCGTGGTGCAGGTACTGGTGCGAGAACCAGTCGTGGTGCAGGTACTGGTGCGAGAACCAGTCGTGGTGCAAGTACTGGTGCGAGAACCAGTCGTGGTGCAGGTACTGGTGCGAGAACCAGTCGTGGTGCGAGAACCAGTCGTGGTGCAGGTACTGGTGCGAGAACCAGTCGTGGTGCAGGTACTGGTGCGGGGACCAGCCGTGGAGCAGGTACTGGTGTGGGAACCAGCCGAGGTGCCGGTACTGGTGTGGGAACCAGCCGAGGTGCAGGTACTGGTGTGGGAACCAGCCGAGGTGCAGGTACTGGTGTGGGAACCAGCCGAGGTGCAGGTACTGGTGCGAGAACCAGTCGAGGTGCAGGTACTGGTACCTGTGGTGGAGCTGGTGCTAGCCTTAGCCTTGGCGCTAGCTTAGGTGCAGGTGGCCTAGCTGGCGGTTGCGGCTTAGCAGGCCGTCGGACTGGTGGCGGTGGCCGAGCAGGAGGTTGCGGCTTAGCACGCCGTTGTGCCACCCCACTCGCACAGCTCCCAGTACTAGCCCCCCCCTCAAAAAGCGGATCCCAGACGCGCTCCTTGCGGATTGGAACCGTCTTCAAGGGTGGGTGGAGGGAGGTCAGGGGGAGGGTAGAATCCTCTCCTCTAAATTGTCCAAAATGTCTATTGTCACCCCCCACTTGAGACTGGGACTGACTAGATTTAGTCCTTAAAAAAATGTCCTGATAATGATTTATTGCAGAATCAAAGTCACTTGAAAATGGCTGGCAGGAAGAGTTGACATAATGTCTAAACATGTCTTTGTCTATGACGTCAACCAAAATGGACGAGACAACGTCATCAAGCGGCGTGTCATCAGGGGGTGCCGACGGAATGACGTCATAGCTGCATTCCCAGTGATTGACAGGCCAGTCATAACAGTCTTCGGTAAGGTAGTTGATGGGATTAACAGACCTTTGCAGAGGGGAATCTTGGGCTGAATGTAGCTTGCTGTGTACCGGTGGAGGAGTTTGAGGGAGTGGCGCGTCTTGGCAGCGAAGTGAAGACCTCTTGGGTGGCTTCCGTCTTCGCTGACGCGTCCGGTGGTGCGGAGGTGTGGTGATGTCCTCGGGCCAAACGGAGTGGATTGGGACCAACTTTCCGTTAGGACCCCAGATCAGGTCCTGGCGCTCCGAGGGGGAATAGCGGAGAGTCTCCGCCTCCATTGCTCGCAACACCATCCACGCACCTTCGTCCATCTCCTCCGACGTGCTCGTTGCGGGAGAACTTCTTGCTGGCTTCCTACTGTAACGACCTGGTCGCATCGTGGTGCGAGGTGTTCTCCCAAGGATGCAGACGGGCTCGGACACAGCTCGCAGGTAGGAAAATGATTTATTTTGGAGCTAAATCAGGCAGGAGAAAAAACAAAAACGACTAGCGTGGGAGCTAGCAAGCAAAATAGCATAGCCTGAAAGCTAGCAGGAATCAAAAAGTGGTCGTTAACTGTTGCGTAAAAGCAAATTAGGAAGCCAGGCAGAGTGCTGCCCGGGCGAAGACTAAATAGCCCTCTGATTAGTGCCCGGACAACAGGTGAGCGTCTCGAACACTAACCAGAGGCAGCTGAGCATAATCTGCCGTCATGGCAACAGAAACAAAACAAGGTGCTGAAAACACATGTGACTTGAAAACGTAAAACTATGATCCGGGCAGCGGATCATAACAAACACACTGTTTTTAAAAGTTGCAAGTGATGAATGCCTATTCAGTAAAATTACTTCGAATTAGACTTAGACTTAGACTTAGACTTCCTTTTTATTGTCATTCAAATTTGAACTTTACAGTACAGATAAGAATGCAATTTTGTTGCATTAGCTCATGGTAGTGCAGGATAAAAAAGCAATAAGGTGCAGATTTAAATAAATAAATAGGTTACTGTACAGATAAATATATTGCACTTTTTCATATGCATCCACGTTTATGGATGTATGTTATATTGTCTTTTTTATTCCAGCGAGTTAATCCATTTTGGGGGGAGTTGAGGGGACAATTATGATGCGTTCAAGAGTCTTACGGCCTGAGGGAAGAAGCTGTTACAGAACCTGGAGGTTCTGCTTCGGAGGCTGCGGAACCTCTTTCTAGAGTCCAGCAGTGAAAGCAGTCCTTGGTGGGGGTGGAAGGAGTCTTTGCAGATTTTCTGAGCCCTGGTCAGGCAGCGGTTTTTTGCGATCTCCTGGATAGGAGGAAGAGGAGTCCTGATGATCTTTTCCGCCATCCTCACCACTCTCTGGAGAGACTTCCAGTCTAAGGCACTGCAGGCTCCAGTCCAGACAGAGATGCTGTTGGTCAGCAGGCTCTCTATAGTGCCTCTGTAGAATGTGTTGAGAATGGGGGGAGGGAGCTGTGCTCTTTTCATCCGACGCAAAAAGTGCATGCGCTGCTGAGCTCTTTTTACAAGAGCTCCGGTGTGTAGGGACCAGGTTTTATTGTCAGTTATCTGCACCCCCAGGAACTTGGTGCTGCTTACTATCTCCACCGCTGTGCCATTGATTAATAGTGGAGTGTGGCTGGACTGGTGCTTCCTGAAGTCAACGATGATCTCCAGTTGCATAGGGGGTTACTGAATCCAAGGAGGGCCAGTTTGCTCACCAAATGCTGCGGGATGATGGTGTTGAATGCTGAGCTGAAGTCCAGAAACAACATCCGCACGTGTGTGTCGTTTCCTTCCAGATGTTCTAAGCTCAGGTGGAATGCAGAGGAGATGGCGTCCTCTGTGGAGCAGTTAGGGCGATAAGCAAACTGGTATGGGTCGAATGTGGGGGGAAGTCTGGAGACAATATATTCCTTTACCAGCCTCTCGAAGCACTTCATTATGATGGGGGTGTGTGCAACGGGGCGATAATCTTTGAGAGAGGAGATTGTGGGTTTTTTAGGCACTGGAATGATTGTGGCTGTCTTAAAACATGATGGTACCACAGCCTGGGTCAGCGAGATGTTGAAGATGTCTGTGAGAACCCCAGCCAGCTGGTCTGCACATCCCTTAAGCACCTTGCCCGGAATGTCATCAGGTCCCGCTGCTTTCCGAGGGTTCACTCTCCTCAGGGTTTTCCGGACATCCGCTATGTCCAGGTTGAGCGGCTGCTCATCAGGGCGAGGGATGGATTTTCTCGCCGTAGTGGTGTTAAGTGCCTCAAACCTCGCAAAGTAGTTGTTTAGGTCATTTAGGAAGCTGATACTGTTGTCACAGGGACGGGGGGCAGCTTTATAGTCCGTGATGACCTGTATGCCCTGCCACATTCATCTAGTGTTTGTGGGGTTCTCGAAGAAATCCTGCACTTTCTGACTGTGAGCACGCTTTGCAACCTTAAAGCGTACTGAAATGAAATTGTTTTATTTAAACGGAGATAGCAGATCCATTCTATGTGTCATACTTGATCATTTCGCGATATTGCCATATTTTTGCTGAAAGGATTTAGTAGAGAACATCGACGATAAAGTTCGCAACTTTTGGTCGCTGATAAAGAAAGCCTTACCTGTACCGGAAGTAGCGTGACGTCGCAGGTTGAAAGGCTCCTCACATTTCCCCATTGTTTACACCAGCAGCGAGAGCAATTCGGACCGAGAAAGCGACGATTACCCCATTAATTTGAGCCAGGATGAAAGATTTGTGAATGAGGAACGTGAGAGTGAAGGACTAGAGTGCAGTGCAGGAAGTATCTTTTTTCGCTCTGACCGTAACTTAGGTACAAGGGCTCATTGGATTCCACACTTTCTCCTCCGTCGATGGTCCCCGCTGGTACTAGGCTCCACTGCTTTACAGGCCGCTGGATGTAGCCGGCGTAGAATTCCGATGATAGCGAGGAGGTCCAACGTATACGCATTTTTCAGTCCAAAACGGCCCGATTTATCCACATCCAAAATTGTCTGGCGGTCGTATGTTACCACGGAGTGTCCACGCTGGAAGCCAGCCATAAAATTAACAGAATTTTCCGGTATTTTTGCCAAAATGTTCTATTACTACCATGAGCCTCTGCAGCCGCAGCCGTGCGGGGCGCCGCCATCTTGATGAAAAAAAAATGAAAATAAAAGTAGAACTTTATCAATATACATAGATTAAAGATACATCAATAATGGATTTTTGATCAAATCGTAGCTCCTGAATCGTAATCATAATGAAATTTTGAGGTGCCCAACCTCTAATTTTAGAGAAACATACCTTTCAACTTTCCCATTTTTCATAAAAACTCATGTATGTTGCCCTTCTGTACTTGTACCCTCCCATTGTAATAGTTACCGGTATTTTTTACGTATTTGAACTTTAATGGAAAAAAATGCTCTGCTTTGTAACACTAATACTCTCACGTCGCGTGGCTTGTGTAAGCAACACCATCATTTCCCTCCCCCTGCGCAGCCTACGTGCACCTCCCAAAAATCCTAGGTTCGCGTTGCCAGCGACGCAGAATGCAGAGCTGTGATTGGTCAGCTTGTTTTTTCTACCCTTGGTATAATCTAAAAAATAAAATCAATTATTATAATGAACTATATTTCACTGGAACGTTGATTTATGAACACCTCATTGTACGAACTTTTTATTTATGAACTGCAGACAGAATACAAATATGTTGCACAAAGCTTGTCTCAGTGTATGAAAGTTTCATTCATCCATTGTGGGCTTCCTAGCACAGCCTTTGTAGGCGGGCTTATTGATCTCCGGCGCTCATTCAGTCAGCACCAGTGCTGTCGTTAGTTACTGTGCTAATTGTTACTTTGTGTGCTTTTTAATTGTTTGTTTACCTTTTGATGACATTTTTCTAGTTTTGCTGGCTCAATGAGTCCAAAGAAAGCAATGGACAAGCGATGTGTGGTTTGAGACATTCAGGACGCATAGTCACAGCGTTGGCAACACTGCCATCTCCTCCCCGCCCCTGCACACAAAGAAGTAAAATGTGTTTTCATTCCTAATCATTGTAGTGAAGTGGCTGTTAAAGTTAAGTGGAAAGTTGATCCATCATCTCCTAGTTATACTTCTTTTATAGAAAATACTGTATAGCGTGTTATATTATGTTCAAGTGTACAAACGTTTACTAAAATATGGACTTTTGTCAAGGCTTGAACCCATCCATCCATTTTCTACCGCTTGTCTCTCTCGGGGTCGCGGGGGTGCTGGAGCCTATCCAAGCATTATTTGTAATGGCGAAATGTCCTTCAATAAGAACCAATTAATTAACATGTATTATCATTCAAATCAATGCTGTATTCTCCACCTAATCCTGTAAACGGACATAAAGGGGTTAGATAAATATAAACACCTGTGACCTGTGTTCACCATTTTTAATTTTTGAAAAAGATGCAACCTTGGCAGCAGGAAACAGGCTGGGGTGTTAATGGTGAAGAGGGAAGATCGTGCTGGTGTGAAAAGGACTCTTAGGAAGACTATGGGGGAAGCTAATTGTCACTTGACTGCAATTCACACACTGCTCTACCTGCTCTGTGAACATTCACCCTTTTACTGTGTAACTTCCAACACACATATTGTACTTATTTGTGAAGAAAACATAAAGGAACAGCTTGCCATTACCGTTAATCACCGAGAGATATGGGTGGTGACTAATACAGTGCATTCACTTTTTCCACATTATTTTACAGCGTTATATCAAAATGAAATAAATACATTTCTGTCATCAACATTCTACATACAACACCCCATAATGGCAAGGTGAATGTTTTCTTTTTTTTAAATTGCATATACATAAAAAACAAAGAATCACACCTCCACATGTAAGTATTCACAGCATTTGCTAAAATACTTTGTTGACCTTTGGCAGCAATTACAGCCTTAAGTATTTTTGAATACAATGTCACAATCCTGGCACACCTGTCTTTGAGCAGATTCGCCCATTCCTCTTTGCAGCACCTCTCAACCTCCATCAGGTTGGATGAGAAGCGTTGTTTTTTATCTTGGATATCTCTGTACATTGCTGCATTCATCTTTCCCTCTACCCTGACTAGTCTCCCAGTGCATGCCGCTGGAAACCATCCCCACAGCATGATGCTGCCACCACCATCAAAAACATAACTTCCTGTCAATGGGAGATGACGCAAAGAAAAAAGGCTCAGCTTTTGCTACCGGGGTTTTTGTTAAGTTTGAAGATCTTCGACAACTGATTTGCGATCACAGCCACAGGAGAGTCACCTGGCATCTTCGAACGGATTTTGGTCAGTTGAGATGCACTGATACGCTGCAATAAGGCGAGCTGGAAAAGCCGTAGGGTTGAGGCTAACGGCCTTACCCTAATTCAAAGCGGTTGCCTAGCAACCATAAGCTACGGCGAGTTTATAGCTGTTTTAAAGGGCTTCCGACGACGCAGAGTGATATAAGTTGACAGACTGACACCTCAAATTGATCTCTGAACAGCGCAAGGTTCGAGATTGTTGAAATAAACAAGTTAAAAGTGCCGCAAGTCGCTAAAGAAGCAACTGCTGTTAGAGAGCTGATACAAGAGGCACTGACGTCAGCGACCTGCCGCGAAGCCAAAATCTAAAAGAAAAACTCAAATCCCAAAACCTTCTGTGTCATCTGAAACAACTGATTCTCTGGACACAGGACACAAGGAGGAGCAAGATTGGATGTTGGACACCGGACATGATGGGAATGAAGACATGATGCTAAAACAAATAGTCCATGACATGGAAAGTGTAAGAGTAGAACACAAACAAGCTCTGAATAGAGCAATGAGGGAATTTAAAGAAGAAATTAAAGACGATCTGAGAAAAGCAACAACAGAATACAAACAAGATCTGAGAAGTCTGCAGGAAAATATAGAAAGTCTGCAAAGTCAGAATAACAACATAAGAAAGGACTTCCAGGAGTAGCTGTGTACGTGATGAAGAACCTGAACTACAAAGTGGTAAAAACATGTCATTTGCTATAGATAACATCTTAGAATGTATAACCATTGAAATATGTCAGGAAAAAAGCAAAAACATATTCATCAGTTGTATCTATAGATCACCTAAGTCAACTATAGAAACATTTGAAGAATGGATCAAGGCAAATTATATGGGCAAAGGAAAAAAAAAAAAAATTCTCATGTGGTGACTTTAATATTGACTTACTGAACCCTAAAAAGCAAAAGTCTATTGATGACTTCATTGATATAATGATACATTGGTACAGCATCCAGGGGCGGATTAAGAAATTTTGGCCCCCTGGGCCTGACATGGTCTTGGCCCCTCAACCCCCCGCGCGTGTGGGCGCACACACACGCACGCACTATGCAAGAAATACTGTATACTGTGAACAGACATGCACACTGTACTGTACAGAAGAGTGCACATACTGCACACACACTATTAGGTATACCACACAGACACTGACAAGCACAGGTTTCACACAGACACAGGGGGAGGGGATAAATGGCCTAAAAATAAACATTTTTGAAAATGATTACGCCCACTTCAGTGATGGTGCATTGGGTCATTTGAGAGATATTATGTATTGGAAGTTGGTAGCTATCATGAAATAAACCCCCCAACCCACCCAAAAAACTAAATCGGACATGATTTTTGCCCCCTTTTCCTCCCTTCTATCATTAAAAATAAAATAATATCTTAGGAAAACACATTGGCATAACGGCAGCTGTGCAGCAAATTGAGGCTCAAAGTCTGTATCTATTTGTGGTTAAGCTTGAGGAGAAGGAGAAAGGTAAAATGATAACATGCATCGGAGAGCACCACAAAGAAAGGTGTAGGCCAGTTCATGGTACAAGGGCTGCATGCAGGTCAAGATAGCCCATTTCCAAGTATGCTATAGTGGCTGGACAGGCACTGGACATGTCCTGAACTCAGTGTCAGACGTGGCTGCCGAATACTTGGATGAAGTGAAGCAGCTGACAGATCTCATGCTGCCCCATCTGAAGACTGTCCTGGCCAGGCAGAGGATGGATGAGGAGACCTTCCCAATGGACCCTGTCAGTGAACAGGCTAGTAACATTGATGGCACCCCTGTGCACAACATTGGGATGGAGAGACAATGTGGCAAGGTGGACTACAAACTGAAGAAGTTGGGCACACTGAACGCAGTCAATAGGTCAATAATTTTACAGAAGAGCCAGGAGCTTCAGAGGTTTCAAGGCAGCAGCACAAGCAAAAAGGGAGGTTGAACTCAACTGGAGTAAATTCATGAAGGCAAAATTCGAGAGTAGGGCAGATGAGAAACAAGAGATGGCTCAAAGAAAGGAGAGTAAGAGACTAGACATGCTGGACACACTGAAATCTTTTGATGGCCCCTTCACGATAGTGGGGAAGTTGAAAAGTTCCTTGTGGATGAAAGTCTGCACAAGAATGCAAAGCTGCAGAGAATGAAGCTTGAGGTTCAGTTTGCCAGAGAAAGCACCAAGCTTCTGCCTAAAGTCAATCCTATCTTCACAATCCAGGTGACACTTCCCAGAAATGGCAAAAGTGCAATTCTCCAAGTCATAATGGATACTTAGAATTTTATGGTGGTGGTAAGTATTCATGAAAACAGGTAGCCTAACATTAGTGAATGGGTGAATTCTGGAAATAACCTAAAAATCTTACACAGTGCACCTTTAAGCAAGGGGTTTCTTTCGTGCTTTCAATTTTGCAAAATCATCCACCACATCATTGAAGTCCAACTCTCTTGTCAGCTCACTCTCAATTGCCATTAGAGATAACGCATTTAATCTTTTCTGAGTCATTCTTGTGCGCAGCTCATTTTTTACTCTTGACAAAAGAGAGAATGAGCGTTCTCCCTCACAGTTACTGACCGGTAGAGTGAGAAAAATCTGTAGCGCAATGTATGTATTAGGAAACGTAGGCTGTAGTCCAAAATGTATTATTGTTTTGAGCAGTCCTGAAGGGGTCCTCTCCTCATCAGTGTTGTTGAGCTGTATAAAAGATTTGAACTGTATAAGCTCCTGTCCAAGACTTTCATTGAGGTCAGATGGGTATGATTCAGTGAGAATCTTGGCCTTGTGAAGGACTGAAGCATTGGACTCTATATCCAAAGAGAAAAGGACACTGAACAAATTGTTCAGATGTTTGTAGGCCTCCAGACGGTGATTAAGGCTTGAACTCAGTTGATCAATAGAGGCAATAAATGTCTCTATTTGAAACAGTTGCCTTCCCTCAAGCACAACATCTGGGGATGCTGATTCATCAGCAAACTTTTTACGTTTCCTCGTCCGTTCAGCCCTGTAAGATGGGGTGCCACCCAACATGTTTAAGGCTTTCTGCTCAAAATGATCAAATAGATCTCTTTGGGAGAGAACAAAGGTGCGCAGAGATTCCAGCAATCTAACTGCTGTACCAAGGTCCATGTCTGCTTTTTGAAGTTGCAGACTTGTGGCCTGAAATCTGGACAGAACAGTGTCCCAAAAGCCTGCCATGAAGGCCATCTCAAGTGAATCCAGCTTCCGCACTAGACTGTCAGCTTCAGTTCGTGTGTCTCGTTTCTCTGTGTCATCAGTGGAAATAACCTGTAGTGCTGCTTTTATTTTACTGTAGTTCTGCCACAGTGCTTTGGTAGATTCTGCACGGCAACTCCAACGCGTGTTGGATAAAGCTTTAAGTGTGAGATCTATGTTGGAATTGCCAAATACCCTGTCCCAGCGGTGTGTGGATGCAGTTGTGAAGTTGTAAATAGACTGAATCAAGTCAAAATACTTAGAGACTTCATTTCCACATCTGTCAATGCTGTTGACTCCCACCAAATTCAAAGAGTGAGCTGCACATGGAATATAGTGTATTAATGGGTTGCTTTTCTTTAAGTGAGCCTGCAACCCATTATACCTCCCTGACATGTTGCTGGCATTATCATAAGCCTGCCCCCTGCAATTTGACAGCTCTAACCCTAGATTTTCCAACACAGACATGACACAGTTAGCCAAACTTTCACCTGTATGGCTAGTAATGGGCTCAAAACCCACAAAGCGTTCAACAACACTGCCCTCTTTGCTAACAAAACGGAATATGAATGTCAATTGGTCCACATGAGATAAATCTGGGGTTGAATCCACAATGATAGAGTAGTATTTGCTTGCTTGCAGTTCATCTGCTATAGCCTGTTTGGTTTTTGCACCCATCAATTCAATGAATTCCTCACAAATGGTGGAGGACAGATATGAGGTATTACCTCGACCCATCTGCCCAAACTTTCTGATGTGATCCTTTAGAAAGGGATCAAATTCAGCCAGGACCTCCAGAATACCAAGGTAGTTCCCATTGAGAGGAGACCCTAACGATTCATTTTTACCCCTAAATGCAAGGCCTCTTTCTGCAAGGAATTTAATGACTGCAACAACTCTTTGTAACACCTGCCTCCAATAGCTGCTCTCTGCCTGAAACTGTTTGAACAGGTCTGCATCAACTGTGGCACCTTTGGCGCGGTTCAAGACTGCTTGCATGCAGGTTATGTGCTCAGCACTTCGCTCATGTTCACCAAATCTTTCTGAGTGTTTCCAATCACAATAGCCTGTCACAAAAGAATGCGTTTTTGGGGAAAACAGTTTGCATGCAAAGCAGTAAACATTACCAGTAGAGGGAGAGTACATCAGCCACTCTCTTTGTACTCGTTGTCCATTGGGCAAGTGTGAAGTAAAATGTTCATTGTTTAGGCATCGGGTTTTGCCTCCTAGCCCACTGTTCCTCACAGAAGCTGGATAATGGCGGTGACGGTTGTGAAATGATTTTGCACCTCTTTGAATAAGAACTTCCTTCATTGACTCAGTGAGGGTCTCAGCCCATTTAGCGGGATCACTAGGTAGAGTTGTCACTGTAGATGGTGTTGAAGAAAGATTCAGCTCATTTTCTATGCTGTCCAGAGGTGCAGTGACCTCACATTCATCCGAGCAACTGGCTACTGCTGAATTGGTTGAATCATAAGCATCAGAAGCATTTGGTTCAGTGTCTACACTTGTAGTGGTCTCAGGATCTTGGGAGCTACATGCTAGCTCAGGTGCATTGCTAACCTTAGCTGAATTTGCAGTAGCATTTATAGAATTGCTTTCAGCAGATGTCTTTGTACTGAAGAAGCTGGAGATATTTGGAACACTCTCAAGTAAAACTGATTCCTTTTTTTTCTTTTCTTGCTGAATTTTTTTTCTAGCTCCTCCACTTAAACGTTTATGATCCATATTTCCCTTCTTTCTTTGCACATTGGCTCTTTGCCTATCACAACAGATAAACCAACTATGTGTGTGTGTGTGTGTGTGTGTGTGTGTGTGTGTGTGTGTGTGAGTTTGTTTGTGTGTTTATGATCGGTGCTGCTTCCTTCAAGTGTGTGAGGTGATTTAGAAAACTAGCAACCCAGCATCAACACTCCAAAGCAGAGAATAACAGCTTACTAGCATAGACAATTGAGAGCAGAGAATCAACTGATTCGTCTGATAGACAGCAGGAGAGCAGAGTGGTCAGTGATGATCGAATCAAGAAAATGTCTAAATGGCAAGGGAACAGACTGATTTGTACTGAGGAGAAAGAGAGAGAGAGCCAATTACAGTGAAATATATTCCAAAAGAGCCAAGTGACTAGCTGAAGGCAGGGACAAATGCCTTGGAGTGACCAACAAGAGTGCAAAGTACCAAATGGCAAAATGTGGAAAGACCAACAGGCAGATCTGCTTTTACCTCTTATCTTCACAACCAAAAAGTTGCTAAATGATGTTTTCAGTCGCTAGCCAGGTATGGCCAAAAGACGCGAAATCTAGCGGCAAAGTCGGTCAATCACACTGACAGTGAAACAAATATTTTGAAAAGATAATAATTGTACACCTTTGTGCACTTTAGTCTTCTATCTAAATATTTTCACAAAGGACACCAAGGCAGCTTGCTAGCTATGATGGGAGCAACAATGTCTGATAGACAGCAGGAGAGCAGAGTGGTCAGTGATGATCCAATCAAGAAAATGTCTAAATGGCAAGGGAACAGACTGATTTGTACTGAGGAGAAAGAGAGAGCCAAGTACAGTTAAATATATTCCAGAGCCAAGTGACTAACTGAAGGCAAAGACAACAGCCAGATACCTTAGCAGAGACCAACAAGAATTCAAAGTACCTAATAGCAAGATGGCGAGACCAACACAATAAATTGTATTAGGATTTAATTTATTAACGTTAATCTTAACAGCCAAAAAGTTGCTGAATAATGTTTGTAGTCGCTAGCCGGGTATGCCCAAAACAAGAGTCGCTAAACCTAGCAGCAAAGTTGCTTAATTGCAACACACTCTAGGATTCAGGGGAATTAAGGATAATAAAGATATTAATTGTACAACTTTTTGTACTTTTTTTCTAGTTTTTTGAGTCGCCAGCCATGTATGGCCAAAAGTCGCTAATTGAATGCCAACGTTGCTTAATCGCCAACACACTGGGACTCACTGAAGGACTGACTGAATAAAAAAGATAATTAAGATAATTGTGTACTTTTCTCTTCTGATATTTTCTCTAAGGACCCCAAGCTATCTGCAAGCAGCAATAATGTCTGACAGACAGGAGAGCAGAGTGGTCAGTGATGAATGGCAAGGGAACAGGCTGATTTGTACTGAGGAGAAAGAGAGAGAGAGAGCCAATTACAGTGAAATATATTCCAAAAGAGCCAAGTGACTAGCTGAAGGCAGGGACAAATGCCTTGGAGTGACCAAGAAGAGTGCAAAGTACCAAATGGCAAAATGTGGGAAGACCAACAGGAAGATCTGCTTTTACCACTTATCTTCACAACCAAAAAGTCGCTAAATGATGTTTTTAGTCGCTAGCCAGGTATGGCCAAAAGACGCGAAATCTAGCGGCAAAGTCGGTCAATCACACAGTGAAACAAATAATTTTAAAAAGATAGTAATCGTACAATGTCTTGTACTTTTGTCTTCTTTCTTAATATTTCTCAAAGGACACCAAAATGTCGCTATCTGCAGGCAGCTTGCTAGCTATGATGGCAGCAACAATGTACCTTAGAGTGACTGACCAACAAGAGCTCAAAGTACCTAATGGCAAAATGTGGAGAGACAGACACAATAAATTGCATTAAGATGAAGAGAACTGTTGCTATTATTAATCTTAACATCAACCAGAAAGTCGCTAAATGTCACCAGCCAGGTATGGCCAAAAGTCGCTTAATTGGCCACACACAGTAACAGAGAAACTAACAAAAAAAAGATCATAAAGATAATAGTTGTACAACTGTGTGTACTTTTGTCTTCTTTCTAAATATTTTCCCAAAGGACACCAAAATGTTGCTATCTGCAGGCGGGAGCGTGCCTATGTTCCCCGGGTCCTATGTTCCCCGGGTCCTATGTTCCCCGGTTGTTCCTGGGTCTTTGTATGCGACCGGGGAACTTAGGACCCTTTTTCTAAAAAAGGGTCCTATGTTCCCTGCATTGTATCTGGCGAAATTGCGAAATTGTGCCCTGACCAAAACCATCCCTAAACCTAACCTGTCACAGGGCGTTGTGGAGCACTTTTTTTTGGCGAAATTGTGCCCTGACCAAAACTATCCCTAAACCTAACCCGTCACAGGGCGTTGTGGAGCACTTTTTTGGCGAAATTGTGCCCTGACCAAAACCATCCCTAAACCTAACCTGTCACAGGGCGTGCGGCAGCAGATAGAGCAACTCAAACGCGAACTTCCTTCCTTCGACAACTTAAACGCGTCTCTGTCATGCGTGTCTGCGTGCGTCTTACTTAGTCGCGCATTGGAAGCAGCGGGGAACATAGAACCCTTTTCTGGAAAAAGTGTTGTACGTTCCCCGCAGCGGGGAACATAGAACCCTTTTTTTTAAAAAGGGTCCTTAGTTCCCCGGTAGAGGGGAACATAGGACCCGGGTAACATAGGGACGGGGAACATAGGGATGACCCGCTGCAGGCAGCTTGCTAGCTATGATGGCAGCAACGATGTCTGCCAGACAGGAGAGAGTGGTCAGTGACGATCGAATCGAGAAAATGACAAAATGGGTCAAAGACCAAAAAGTTATTAACTGACAGCAGTGACAAATGTCAGACTGTAAACTTTCTCGAAAGAAAAGGACAAAATGGGAAGATGCTGATAATAACAGCAAAATGGAAAATATAAGAATTTCCAAGTAATGCTCAACTCAAGTGTGTGTGTGTGTGTGTGTGTGCGCGCGTTAAACTTCTTGTTGAATGATTTCAAATTATCTCTGAGTCTGAACTGAGGGAAAGGAAACCAAATTTTGAGCAGTCTCTCACGAGTTCAAAATACCAAATGAGGAGATTCTAAAAGAACAGACCGGTTTATGAAAGACTTGATGGGGGAGGGGCACAGCTAAGAATACTTGAGTGAGATTCTGTGATCCAAATTCGAGATAGAGCTTTTTGATAATGATAATTTGTCAGAGTAAGGTTGTGTAATCAAAATTTGAGAATGAGCTTTGTCAATCAATCAAGAATATTTGCATTAAGTTCTGTGATCAAAATTCAGAAACAACCTTTAATAATTGATAAAGAATATGTGAGTGAGGTTGTGTGATCCATCCAATTTGAGAATTAGCTTTGATAATAATGATTGAGAGCCTCTGGCCCTCTGTGGATCATGGCCGCGGGGCCAATTTTGCCTGGCCCCTTGGGGCCTCTGTGGGTCGTGGCCGCGGGGCCAAGTTGGCCTGGCCCCTTGGGGCCTCTGACCCTCTATGGATCGGGGCCAAGTTGGCCTGACCCCTCGGGGCCTCTGGCCCTCTTTGGATCATGGCCGCGGGGCCAAGTTGGCCTGACCCCTTAGGACCTCAGGCCCTCTGTGGGTCGCGGCCGCGGGGCCAAGTTGACCTGGCCCCTTGGGGCCTCTTACCCTCTATGGATCGTGGCCGCGGGGCCAAGTTGACCTGGCCCCTTGGGGCCTCTGGCCTTCTGTGGCTCGCGGCCGCGGGGCCAAGTTGGCCTGGCCCTTTGGGGCCTCTGGCCTTCTGTGGGTCGTGGCCGCGGGGCCAAGTTGGCCTTGCCCCTTGGGGCCTCTGACCGTCTATGGATCGTGGCCGTGGGGCCAAGTTGACCTGGCCCCCTGGGGCCTCTGACCCTCTATGGATCGTGGCCGCGGGGCCAAGTTGGCCTGGCCCCTTGGGGCCTCTGACCGTCTATGGATCATGGCCGCGGGGCCATGTTGGCCTGGCCCCTTGGGGCCTCTGGCCCTCTGTGGGTCGCGGCCGCGGGGCCAAGTTGACCTGGCCCCTTGGGGCCTCTTACCCTCTATGGATCATGGCCGCGGGGCCAAGTTGGCCTGGCCCCTTGGGGCTTAAGATTATTATTTTTGCAAAAGTAGTTTTGCTTGGGTCGCGGCCGCGGGGCCAAGTTGGCCTGGCCCCTTGGGGCCTCTGGCCCCCTGGGCCTGGGCCCGGTAGGCCCGGTCATTAATCCACCTATGACAGCATCAGTGTATATCCTAAAATCACAAAGCCAAGCAGAATCACAGGACACTGTGCCATGCTTATTGATAATATTGTTACCAATGATTTTGATTATAACACTACAAGTGGTCTACTTATAACCGACATTAGTGATCATCTGCCAATTTTCGCAATATATGATGGAAACTACAAGAAGAAGAACATGGAAGACAAAAATACATTTTGATAGACTATGCACAGAGAAGAGGATGATTGCTTTCAAAAATTAGCTAGAAAAGCAAAATTTGGACAATGTGTACAATGAAAATTATGTGGATGAAGCATATGAACATTTCTTAAACATGTTCATAATACTTTATGACAAACATTGTCCATGGAAACAATTCAGTAGAAAGCAGAAAAATAACAATTAACCATGGATTAAAATATGCTTGTAATAAGAATACATGATATAGAAAATGTATAAGACAAAGAACTACAGAGGCAGAAAATAAGTACAAAAAGTATCAAAACAAGCTAACTAACATACTACAAACATGAAGAAAATAATATTACAGTCAATTATTAAACAGGAACAAAAACAATATGAGAGCAACATGAGGCATCCTCAATAGCATTATTAAAAATGGCACTAAGAGGGATTACTTCTCAGATGGAAACAAATATAATGACAACATGAAGGAAGTAGTTGAAAACTTCAATAATTACTTTGTAAATATTCGACCAAAATTGGAGGAAAGAATTCCTGACCCAGTTTCAACTGAGGACTGTAATGACACAATAGATAGAAATCCCAACTCAATGTTCCTCAATAATATGACACAGGAGGAAATAGTTAAAATCGTGAAAATATGCAAATCTAAGACTTTAATCGATTTTAATCGCATTAATATGGAAATTATAAAAAAAGGTTATTGAAGAGATCTCAGGACCATTAATGTATTTTAGCAACCTATCCTTTCAAACAGGAAAATTCCCAAACAAAACGAAAATAGCTAAAGTTGCACCAATTTATAAGACAGGAGACAAACACCAATTTACAAATTATTGACCTGTTTCTTTTTTTCCAGATTACAGAGTTTCACAAACAAAAATACAATACTTGCTAAGAACCAATATAGATACAGAGCTAATGTTTGAACTTTAATTGAAATTACAGAAGAAATTGATATAGGCATCCGTCCGTCAGTAGTGACGATGGGTTGCGCCTGGGGGAGTTCTTCCTCCCACCGTCGTAGCTGGCGCCAATCGGGTGGAGTTTAGGACTGCCAGCTTACGTGTTGTTTCCTCCCTTTAGAGGGGAGGCTGGAATGACCTCTCAGTGGCGCATGCTTGGGCAGAAAATATGGAGATCCCCCTCTCAGCCGTGTCGATGTGGCCCAGAGGAAAGCAAGGCAATACGTCTGGCATCGGCTTGGCTGCAGCAGCTGCCGGCAGGGGGTCAGCAATGACACCCAGCCGCCTCAGGGTCTCCACTCCTATATCCTGTGGTGTACCACAGAGATACATACTGGGATCAAAATTGTTTAATCTTTATATAAATAAAATTTGTAAAATTACAAAAGATTTAAAGTTAGTATTATTTTCGGATGATACAACATATCATATCTGTTACCATATCTGAGTTATTGTGCAGAAATATGGTGAAATAACTACAAAACAACACTTCATTCATTAACGGTAGGGATGGGCGATACCACACTTTTAGGATTCGATACGATACCGATACTTTTTCTTGCATTTTCATCGATACCGATACCGATACCATTAATTTCTTATTGGCAATTTTTGTCAGTCAAAAATATTATTACTATTATTATTTAAGACAAATCACAAGACAAATACAGACCATATATACCACATGTATTATGGTCAATATATAATAAAAGTAAAATTACAATAAATAACATAAATATGAAAAATAAATTATATATAATAATAATTATATATTATATATAATAATAATTAGATATTAGGGCTTTCCAATTAACTGTCAAATCCGAATCGCAAGAAGCTGCAGTTATTTTTTAAAGTTTGTGATATAATTAGCAATTAATGAAATATGAAATAGGCTAATGTTTTCGAAATGTAAGAAATCATGTTACAGATTAAAACCAAAATCACATTCAATCATATATTTCAAGATTTTCTTGGAAAAAAATAAAACTGTAATGCAAAGATGAAGGATCTCCAAATTGTATCTCTTTCTTATCTTGTTTTAAATATTCAAGCAATTTTCAACTAACAGTAAATTCCCCTGTGTGGAAATTATTTGAATTTAGGATAATCATTTAAACAAAAATATTCAGTAAAAAAATAAAATAAACAATGCCTGACACTGGATATGCCTGGCTGCATCGCTGTCGGCTGGCTGTGTGTGTGTTGCACGTTGACGACGCTCATTCGCTGTCTCCTGTGACGTGACTGGGCCAGCTCTATACTCTGCCAGGTACAGGGGTGTCCCAGCACATAGTAAGTTAAGTAAGTCATCAAAAACATCTGAAAGTGATGCTTGCACCCCCCACACGCCGTTTTTTGGTTTATATCGATACTTTTTTCAGAAAAGTGATGCCAAATGAGTAGCGTGTGAGTATCGATATATCGATACCACAGGATCGATACGCACATCCCTAATTAACGGTGTTACAAAGAAAATCAGGTAGAATAATACATAATGTTGGATGTAGAGAACATTTAAACCCTTTATTTATTGAATCAAAAATACTGAAATTCCACAACATAGTGAATTTGCAAACTATAGACAAATTATAGAAAAAGCAAACTACAATCTGCTACCCAAGAACATAAAACAATTCTTCTCAACAAAAGAGGATACATTTAATCTTAGAGAACATTTTAATTCAAAACATTTGTCCGCACGTACAACAATTAATACCTTCAGTATATCAGTATGTGGAATTCAATTATGGAATGGATTAAGCAAAGAAATCACACAATGTACTAATATAATCCACTTCAACAAACTCTTCAAACTTAAAGTGTTTATAAAGTACAAAGAAGAAGAACCATGATAAACTTTCTGAATTTATTTCATCCATCCATTCATTTTCTAGATAATTTTACTTATCTCACCATATGAAATATAACTTACTTCACTCATTATTATTTGTTTATTTGTAATGTTATTACTTATGGAGTATATTGTGAATAAATTGAGAACAGGAAGTGAACAAAAGTTTTAGCAACTGCTATGTAAAGGAAAAGGGGTAGGATTAAATAAGCTGTGCTTCTTCCTACTCCTTTTCGAACATGTTGAATAGACAAACTGGAAATTGTGATGTATCATGTTGTATGAATGCATGTTCGAAATAAACACAAACTGAACTGAACTCAACCATACTGTAGGGATGGTATTGGCCTGGTGATGAGCGGTGCCTTGTTTCCTCCAAACATGATGCCTGGCATTCCTGCCAAAGAGTTCAGTCTTTGGCTCATCAGACCAGAGAATTTAGTTTCTCATGGTCTGAGAGTCTTTCAGGTGCATTGGCAAACTTTTTACTAAAAAATGGCTTCCACTATACCATACAGGTCTGATTGGGGGATTGCTGCACAGATGGTTGTTCTTCTGGAAGGTTCTCCTCTCTGTAGTTCTGACAGAGTGATCACCTCTCTGACTGGACTATGATGAATGCAGCAATGTACAGAGACATCCTGGATGAAAACCGACACTTCCCATCCAACCTGATGGAGCTTGAGAGGTGTTGCAAAGAGGAATGGGCAAGAGGAATAAGCGTAACTGCTCAAAGATAGGCGTGCAAGCTTGTAGCTGCAATTGCTGCCAAAGGTGCATCAACAAAGTATTGAGCAAATGCTGTGAATATTTATTTACAGTGCATGTTTTTTTGTTTTGTTTTAAACATTTTGTAAAATTAAAAAAACAAAAACGTTTGGCTATAGAATTTTGAGGACACAAATTAATTTATTACATTTTGGAATAAGGCTGTAATATAACAACATGTGGAAAAAATGAAGCGCTGTGAATACTTTCCGGATGCACTGTATGGCTGGCATTCTGTACCATAATGCCAGTTATGGCCTCGAAGTCAGGTCAAAGGAAACTTGACTGTAATCAGTTAACACTATCAGTGTGATTAGTCTTTGGTCATTTAACCTTTCATGTCACTCATTGTTGGGTGATCTGGCTCTGCTTTAATTATCCAGCAGCTTAATGATGTCTTATCTGCTGTTCTTCCTCCACTTCCCAACCACATGACCTCCTTAGCACAAAGTTACATTCCTATTTTGCAATCATTTAGCTCAAACTTGTTTTGTTGAACTGCTATGTGAGAGTGTGAGATGTTTGATGCTTGAACTGAAGGTGACTTATGACATTTTCTGCTGCATCCTACCTTTGTGTGACTATATGATCCAATGTATGTCCAGTATCCAGCACACATTCACAAAATAAGTTATTTCATTGCATTTTAGACATTGTCTAGAAACAAGCTCCTTACAATGAAGAAGGGTGTACCCCGCCTTCCGCCAAAGTGCAACTGGGATGGGCTTCAGCCCCCCACACAGGCCCAAAAGGGACAAGCGGTAGGAAACGGATGGATGGATGGATATGACAATGCAGAGGTCAACATTATCAGAATGTAGTTGAGGATGATTTCCACTGCATAGTATTTGTTTGCAGGGCCGCTTTAACCTAAGGAAAGGCCCTGGGAGGTTTTTGGGGCCTCTCCAAATCTCAACAACCCTCATGTTCCCAAGCCTCAATACTCCCCGCCCCCCGAAAAACAAAGTTTAAAAAAAAATAATCATGACTTCACTGGACAGAACAGCAACAATGCAAAAAACGTCATCCATTTTAAAAATAATTTGGTTCATGAATACATCTTTGTGACGGGTGCATATATATATATATATATATATATATACATATATATATATATATATATATATATATATATATATATATATATATATACAGTATATACATACATACACGCATATATATGTATATATATATATATATATATATATATATATATATATATATATATATATATATATATATATATATACAGTATATACATACATACACGCATATATATATATATATATATATATATATATATATATATATATATACATATATATATATATATATATATATATATATATATATATATATATATATATATATGTATATATATATATATATATATATATATATATATATATATATATATATATATATATATACAGTATATACATACATACACGCATATATATATATATATATATATATATATATATATATATATATATATATATATATATATATATATATATATATATATATATATATATATATATATATACATATATACATACATACATACCTATCTGTGTGTGTGTGTGTGCGTGTGCGTGCGTGTGTGTGTGGACAGCACAAATTCAAAAACTTGGGACACGTGCCAGAAAACATGAATATTTGCGGTCCCTTTCAAGGTTTCTCAATGTTCCCATTAGGTTGAGTTTTTTCTTGCCCTGATGTGGGATCTGAACGGAGGATGCCGTTGTGGTTTGTGCAGCTCTTTGAGACACTTGGGATTAAGGGCTATATGAATAAACTTTGATTGATTGCCATTAGTTAACTCAAAATTAATCGCAATTAAACTCAGATATATATATATATATATTTTTTTTTATCAGTAATAAGTGTACAATAGACAGATAATTTTCACCATGAATGGACAATTAATTTGCTTTAATGAAATGTATTTTAAACTTTATGTTTTTTCTAACAGCTCAACACAAAAAGGACAAACATGATTTCATGACAATAAAAAAAAGGTCTACTGTGTGTTGGTGTCTTGCCAGATTTTGTATTTTAGTAGAAATGCAGACTTTGTATTCCAACTTTAGGAGCACTCAGAGAAGGAGCTACACTTCCATGTTTAAATAACAGTTTCACGCATAAATAACAAAAAATGTGAATTGTTATGATCATGCTTTTGTTACGGCGCACGCGCATTCTGCTTCCCCCTCCTCGGCGGGAGCACCTAGAGGCTCCGTTGTGAGCTCCGCAGGACACGCAGACCACGGCCACGCGCCGCCGCAGCCGGAGGCAATCTGCAATCTACACACCTGGACCTGATGACAGGCAGCAGCATAAAAGCTCACTCCGCTGACTACTCCTCGTCGGAACGTAGCCCTGTTTACATCCTCCGTGTCTCAGCATTGAGTCGTGCGCTTCTGCTGCTGATCTCCCCCTGGACTCTGACTGCCTTCCTCGATCCTCGACCCGCCACGCTCGGACCTGGACTTCTGGACGCCTCTCTCCTGCCCCACAGACCTCGCTCGGATCACAGACATCTTTTGCTTCACCCCCTCTGGACTTGTTCGCTGCCACAACCAACACGCAGTACAGCAAACCTCCGGTAATTCACATTTTGTTAATTTCCACACATAGTATTACATCCATAAACTTTGTAGCATACACACCCCACGTACTCATCAAAAGCTCAAAATAAAACCTGTTGAGCTAGACCTCCTCTTGTCGTGCCGTCTCCTTCCCCCTTGTCGATACATACCAGTACGTTCCGACCAAGATGGAACCAGACGGTACACTAAGGTCCCAGTCCACCCCCCTTTCCCGAGCTTCCTCGGCTACTGACTTGTCGGCCATACAATCTGTCCTCCGACAACATCAGACTCGCTTCTCCAATCTGGAGGACAAATTGGACGTCACCTTCGCCAGCCTGTTGGCTAGGTTGGACACCCTCAGGTGACATCCCCCACACCTGTCCTTGGCGCCTCGGCATCACTCGTCACCGGAGGACAGACTCAACTCCGGCAACCCAAGATAGCCACTCCAAGATCTTTTGAGGGGGATTCTGAACATTGTCGTGGCTTCATTGTACAGTGTAAGTTCCTTTTTCAACACCAGCCTTCTCGTTATGCTACCGATGGGGCCAAGATAGCATTCATGTTCTCTCTACTCACGGACCTGTATTAAGGTGGGCCACGGCAGCCCATAGCAAGACTTTGGGGTTGAGCTCCGATTATGCTGCCTTCCAAAGGGAGTTCCGGGCTGTCTTAGATCACCCTGTCGACGGAGGGGATGCCGCTTCCAGACTTCACTCCCTCCGACAGGGCCCCCGCTCTGTGGGGGCTTATTTGGACTCCGGGGCTGATGAGAGCTTCATCGACTTGGAATACGTCCGACAAGCGGGAATTCCCTTAATTCCCTTCGACACATTCATCTCCGCCCAAGCCCTAAACGGACATCCTTTGGGTCCTATTAAGCACCGCACAAGACCCCTTTCATTGACTCTCTCTGGCAACCACACGGATACCGTAAGCCTCTGGGTACTGGACGCCCCAGTGGCCCCCCTCGTCCTCGGTCGGTCTTGGTTATGCCAACACGACCCCCACATTTCCTGGACTACTGGCAATATCCTGGCATGGAGCACCCACTGCTACGCACATTGCCTCAGATCGGCAGTGGTTCCCCCCTGCAAACCCAAACCAGCCTCACCCCCATCAGATCTCTCCAGAGTCCCTGAGATTTACCATGACCTAGCAGCAGTGTTTAGCAAGGAACAAACTCTGTCCCTTCCTCCCCACAGACCCTACCACTGTGCGATCGATCTGCTCCCCAATGCTGTCCTTCCATCCAGCCGCTTGTATAACTTGTCCCTCCCTGAGAAGCAGGCCATGAGAGACTACATCTCAGAGTCTCTCGCCTCCGGAGTCATCACACATTTCAAGTCTCTCGTGGCTGCAGGATTTTTTTTGTCAGCAAAAAGGATGGATCCCTCAGACCCTGTATTGACTACCGTCAACTCAACTGCATCACCATAAAGAATAAGTACCCACAACCCCTCCTGAATTCTTCCCTCGAGCCTCTCGCTCCCGCCACTATCTTCACAAAATTAGACCTTCGCAACGCGTACCTTCTGGTACGCATCAGGGCCCCCCCCCCCCCCCCCCCGATGAGTGGAAACGGCGTTTAATACTCACCTGCGTCCTGCCTTTCGGACTGACAAATGCACCCCCTGTTTTCCAGGCCCTCGTAAACGATGTACTCAGGGACATGATCGACCGTTTCGTTGTTGTTTACCTTGACAATATTCTCATCTTTTCTAAGACCCCGCAGGAGTCTTAGAAAGTCCTTTAACGTTTACTAGAGAACCGCCTCTTCGTTAAGGCCGAGAAATGTGAGTTCCACACACCATCTGTTGACTTCCTGGGTTTTATTATAAAGAGGGGTCATATCAAGGCTGACCCCAAGAAGGTGGGGGGATGGCATTCTGGAGCCTCAAGAGGAGCTTCGTCGTTGCGCCTATTCTCGTTCACCCAGACCCTGACAGCCCTTTCATTGTGGAGGTGGACGCATTCGACTCTCGAATCGGGGCAGTACTCTCCCAACGCTCCAAGCGGGACAACAGCGTCCACCCATGTGCTTATTTCTACAGACGTTTATCCCCCGCCGAACGGAACTACGATGCTGGTAACCGTGAATTACTGGCAGTCCACGACGCTTTGGCGGAGTGGAGAAATTGGCCTCGAGGGGGCCAAGCACCAGTTTCATGTCCTTACGGACCACCACAACCTCCTGCATGTCCGGTCGGCCAAGAGGCTCAACCACTGACAGGCCCGATGGTCACAATTCTTCGGGCAATTTGACTATGTCCTCTCTTTCAGGCCGGGCTCCCGCAACACCAAGTCTGATGCCCTATCCCGACAATTCTCTGAGGAGCCCGCCTGCACCACCCCTGAGGAACCCATCCTCAACTCCCAACTCTCTACCCCTGATCTCTCTAGGATTCTGGATAACGGTGACCCGGTTTAGACCGTCAAGGAGATCCTCGGGGTCCGTCGGCAAGGTGGGGGCCTGGTATTTTTGGTGGATTGGGAGGGTTATGGTCCAGAGGTTAGATCCTGGGTGCCGGCCTCGCACCTTGCTGACCCCTCCCTCCTGGAGGACTTCTATTGGGCCAACCCGGGAGCCCTACGGGGCTCGTCGGGAGCCTGGCATAAGAAGGTGGGCACTGTTACAGCTCACACGCATTCTGTTCCCCCCTCCTTGGTGGGAGCACCTAGAGGCTCTGTTGCGAGCTTGCCGCGCGGATCGCGCCCACACGCCGCCGGCAATCTGCAATCTACACACCTGAACCTGATGACAGGCAGCAGCATAAAAGCTCACTCCGCTGATTACTCCTCGTCGGAACGTAGCCCTGTTTACATCCTCTGTGTCTCAGCATTGAGCCGTGCGCTTCTGCTGCTGATCTCCCCCTGGACTCTGACTGCCTTCCTCGATCCTCGACCCCCCACGCTCGGACCTGGACTTCTGGACGCCTCTCTCCTGCCCCACGGACCTCACTCGGATAACGGACCTCTTTTGCTTCTCCCCCTCTGTACTTGTTCGCTGCCACAACCAACACGCACTACAACAAACCTCTGGTAATTCACATTTTGTTAATTTCCACACATAGTATTACATCCACACACATAGTAGCATACACACATACACACCCCACGTACTCATCAAAAGTTTAAAATAAAACCCGTTGAGCTAGACCTCCCGTTGTTGTGCCGTCTACTTCCCCCTTGTCGATACATAGCAGCTTTGATTGTCAAAGATGTTTCCATCCATCTATTTTCTACCGCTTGTCCCTTCTGGGTTCGCAGGTGGACTGGGGCCTATCCCAGTTGTAATCTGTGATATTTGTACCTGAATAAATGCTTCAGATATAATTATTATAACTTTTATTGTATTATTTATACGCACAATATAAACAGTACAAAAGGTAACATTGTTAAAATACATAGAGACAAGAAATGAGTAATGAGATATAAGTGCAGGTGAGAAAACAAACCCATAAAGGGCTGATTGATTGATTGATTGAAACTTTTATTAGTAGATTGCACAGTGAAGTACATATTCCGTACAATTGATCACTAAATGGTAACACCCGAATAAGTTTTTCAACTTGTTTAAGTCGGGGTCCACTTAAATTGATTCATGATACAGATATATACTATTTTCATAATACAGTCATCACACAAGATAATCTTCAGAGTATATACATTGAAGTATTTACATTATTTACAATCCGGGGTGTGGGATATGGAGGGGGTCAGGGGGGTTTAGGTTTGGTTGGTATCAACACTTCGGTCATCAACAATTGCATCATCAGAGAAATGGACATTGGAAAAGTGTAGGACTGACTTGGTAGGATATGTACAGCAAGTAGTGGACACAGAGAGAGAGATCAGAAAGTATAAGAAAAAGTGTCTACATTTGATTATTTACATTTGATTATTTAAAATCCGAAGACGTATGATGAGGAAGAGGGTGTTAGTTTAGGGTTGAAGTTGCCTGGAGGTGTTCTTTTAGTGCGGTTTTGAAGGAGGATAGAGATGCCCTTTCTTTTACACCTGTTGGGAGTGCATTCCATATTGATGTGGCATAGAAAGAGAATGACTTAAGACCTTTGTTAGATCGGAATCTGGGTTTAACGTGGTTAGTGGAGCTCCCTCTGGTGTTGTGGTTATGGCGGTCATTAAGGAAGTAGTTTGACATGTACTTCGGTATCAGGGAGGTGTAGCGGATTTTATAGACTAGGCTCAGTGCAAGTTGTTTTACTCTGTCCTCCACCCTGAGCCAGCCCACTTTGGAGAAGTGGGTAGGAGTGAGGTGTGATCTAGGGTGGAGGTCTAGAAGTAATCTGACTAGCTTGTTCTGGGATGTTTGGAGTCTAGATTTGAGGGTTTTGGAGGTGCTAGGGTACCATGAGGTGCATGATAATCAAAAAAGGGTTGAATGAGAGTTCCCGGCAAAATCTTCATGGTGCTTTTGTTGACCAGAGAGGAGATTCGATAGAGAAATATAGTTGGTTGACCTTTTTGATTACCTTGGTTGACATTTTATCACAGGAATGTTTATCCCCGACTTAAACAAGTTGAAAAACTTATTCGGGTGTTACCATTTAGTGGTCAATTGTACGGAATATGTACTTCACTGTGCAACCTACTAATAAAAGTCTCAATCAATCAATCAAAGCCTCTAGAATGGAACCTAGGTAGTTGACCTCATCTTTCCTGGTTAAACAATGTCACCCACTTTTATAGTGAAGTCATTGACTTTCTTAAAGTTGATGTGGGACCCAAATAGGATGGATTCCGTTTTACCCAAGTGTATGGATAGCTTGTTGTCAGCAAGCCAGGTGCAAATTCTACAGAGTTCAGCACTGAGGATTTTCTCCACCTGTGACTTGTCCTTGCCGGATACCAGCAGGGCCGAGTCATCCGCAAACAAAAACAATTCACAGTTGCATGCTGATGACATGTCGTTTATGTATATTAGGAACAGTAAAGGCCCTAATATACTGCCTTTGGGGACTCCACAGCTTACTGAGAGGGGGGGGGGGGGGCACGGTGCCGTTCAACTCTACCACCTGTTTCCTCCCCTCCAAGTGAGATTGCATCCGGCTCAATGAGGTATTATCAAATCCGATTGCTCTGAGCTTATCCAACAGTAGAATGTGGTTAACGGTGTCAAAGGCCTTTTGAAGGTCCAGCATGACCATGCCAGAGTATTTGCCCGCGTCCACCTCATGTTTGATGTGGTCGGTCAGATAGAGAAGGCATGTGTCAGTGGAGTGGTTGGTTCTGAAGCCGGACTGGAATTTGTACATGAGTTTATTAGTGGCAAGGTAACTATCGACCTGTTCATAAACTATTTTTGCCATTACTTTCGAAATGGAACTGAGAATAGAAACAGGTCGGTAGTTGCCAGGTTCTAATTAGCTTCCTATTTTAAAGAGGGGAGTTTCTCTTGCTATTTTGAAATCTTTTGGTACTTGGCCTTGAGTAATTGAGAGGTTTATTATGTGCGTGATGATTGGGGCAATGGTGGTGGCAGAGTCCCTGAGGAATCTGGAGGCTTATGCAAGGTTCTCACCTAAGGCCCCGTTTACACCAAGGATAAGGTTATCCAGGGTAAATCACACCTAACCTGATCCGTGTCCACACACAACAATGCCACCGTTTAAGACCCCCGCCCCCCTCCGTCCGCTGGAGCAAGGCGACCTTGTACGAATGCGCGAAAAAATAAAAAAATAAAAATAAAATAAGCATCCGTCTGCTCCGAGCTCTCCAGTAGATGACTTTACTTATCTGTGAAGTTATTTAAAAGAGCTATATTGTAAATAGTTTGCTGTGCATTTTACATTTGTTTGCTGTGTTTTGTGTGCAAGTTTTTAAATTAAAATGTATCTCCTTTGTACAATATCCAGTGTTGTGGTATTTCAATTAACTAGAATCCAGTGTGCTGTGGGGCCTTAGTGTAGTGAATCACACCTGAGCCATCATAAATTAATCAAATCGAATTAGACATGAGAAAGTAGACAATGCAATAAATAGTTTGGGACACGAGGGGATGGTTCCATCTTTCAGCTGTGCGCTAATGGCGGAGTTAGCGAAGATGCATGCACCATGCACACTGCCTAGCCATTTCACAGTCACATCCATAAAGCAATATTTGTAGTCACACACTGCCTGTATTACATCCACGGGAGGAAGGGACAACGTTTTTCGGTAAATAGACTCACAGCTGACTTGGACATTTGTAGCCGAGTAGTCACAAGAATGATCCCTGGGATCACTAGCGCCCTCTACCACCAGGAGGCGGGATTCCTGCGAGCCTTACCCAGTGCGTCTTCGCAGCCGTTTTATGATTGCTCAGCACAAGAAATACGTTACACACATACAGTTGTTGACAAAATACACTGTACATTATATACCTCAGCTAACTAAACTATGGAAATGTATAATATAATTCATATAGCAATACGGTCTCACTGCACAGCAGGCCAGCAGTTAGCCGAGTCATTGCGCAATCCATGGTGAGGCTCAACTGGCTGCTGACTCACCGCAAGTCTCTTCTCAGTATTTGAACGGCAAATGTGAAAATTCAGCGATTTTGAATAAAAATAATCTAAAACTGGTGAAGTTAAATGGAGAATAACTTTATAGTATAATCACTGGATACATATAACAATTTAATTAATTTTTTTTCTTTTTACATTTTTTTTCTTTCCATGATGGCACTTGAGGCCCCGCCTCACCTTCCTCCCCTGACTGCACGTCACTGAAAACGTCTTAGATCCCTGGATTTATGCACAGGACTAACTGGCTATTTCTATATCTGATGGAACCTCCCCAGATTGCAGGGATAGGTTATGTGTGTATATGTGTGTAATAGGTTTAATAATATAGGAGGAAACTGATTTAATCAAGGAAGCACCTGTATATCATTATGACCAGCTGCTGAGATCTTCAAGATAGAAAGAAACATTACATGTTTTACAAGTTAAAGGTCTTCATATTGCTGCATGGCAAAGTTTGAACCTTCCCTATTAATTAATACAATGTAATATTCAGCCTGCTAATCATTTTGTCATTGAGGACTCGACCAGAATGTCATAAAATAATGTACACAATATTTCAGTCAGTCAACGGCAATGTTGGGACTAACGCGTTACAAAGTAACGCGTTACTGTAACACTGTTAGTTTCGGCGGTAACTAGTAATCTAACGCGTTATTTTTTATATTTAGTAACTCAGTTACCGTTACTACATGATGCGTTACTGCGTTATTTTATGTTATTTTTTATGTAGTATCGGTTAGAAACTGAGAAGATCTGAGTGTGTTTTATTGCTGCGGTGTTGTCCTTCTGAATGTTCCTGTGACACAAGAGGCGCGCTGTGTGTGTCTGGTTGTGGAAAGGGGAGGGGATGGGAGGGGAGGGGGTGTGTGAGCAATACAACGTAAACCATTGGCCCACCAAAAAGTAACCACAGAACACTATAGTGTTCTGTGATTACTTTTTGGTTGACCAAGCGGACGTGACGACAGGCTG
Source organism: Entelurus aequoreus (assembly GCF_033978785.1). Classification (NCBI taxonomy): domain Eukaryota; kingdom Metazoa; phylum Chordata; class Actinopteri; order Syngnathiformes; family Syngnathidae; genus Entelurus; species Entelurus aequoreus. The sequence goes on from NC_084733.1 coordinate 57,238,489, forward strand.
TCCTCACTCAGGTCCGCACGGACCTGGAGGGGGCGTGACTTAAGTCCGGCTGGAAATCGGGTGAAATTCAGGAGAATGGTTGTCCCGGGGAGAGGCACTGAAATTCGGGAGAGTTGGCAAGTATGACATATTCTCACTTCTTTTCTTTTGTCGAGCACAAAGAAAAGAACATTTTAGTTAAATGTAAATAGTGTCTTGGATCAAAGATCCTGTCTACAGCCCAAAACAAAAATTTAAATCTGACTTTGTGTATGTCACGTGTGCCTTCCTTAGGTGAAGCCAGGTTTACAGCTATGTTGTTATCATGCTGTTTGTTTGATTGATTGATTGAAACTTTTATTAGTAGATTGCACAGTGAAGTACATATTCTGTAAAATTGACCACTAAATGGTAACACCCGAATACGTTTTTCAACTTATTTACGTCGGGGTCCACTTAAATTGATTCATGATACAGATATATACTATCAAATATATACTAACATCATAATACAGTCATCACACAAGATAATCATCAGAGTATATACATTGAATTATTTATATTATTTACAATCCGGGGTGTGGGATATGGAGGGGGAGGGGGGTTAGGTTTGGTTGGTATCAACACTTCAGTCATCAACAATCAGCATCAACAATTGCATCATCAGAGAAAAGGATATTGAAACAGTGCAGGACTGACTTGGTAGGATATGTATAGCAAGTAGTGGACATAGAGAGAGAGATCAGAAAGTATAAGAAAAAGTGTAAGAAAAAGTGTCTACATTTGATTATTTGATTGTTTACATTTGATTATTTATAATCCGAAGAGGTATTATGTGGAAGGGAGGGTGTTAGTTTAGGGTTGTTACTTATGTATGTTATGTTGCAGCTATTTAAAATAGTTTTGTCAATTTGTTCTGGCCTGAAATAAATTGGCAATTGAAACATATCTTTGTCTTTGTGTGTTGTATGTAGACCACATTGCTTAGCAGAGTTCAGTGATGCAAATGCATGTCAGGTTGATCAACAGATTGTATTATTATCCAGTGCAATAACAGTACTGAAATTAAGGCTAAAAGGGCATTAAAAGGAACTTTCAAAAAAAAAGAAGAAAAAAAAAGTAACTAAATAGTTACTTTTCACAGTAACACATTACTTTTTGGTGTAAGTAACTGAGTTAGTAACTGAGTTACTTTTAAAATAAAGTAACAAGTAACTGTAACTAGTTACTGGTTTTCAGTAACTAACCCAACACTGGTCAACGGTACCAATTACAAATACTTTTGTGTGTGTTCATGTGGTAAACATTTTTTACTTGTGTAACAATGAATACTTAAAATGTTTAAATGTAACATTTATCATCAAATATATCAAAACAATATCCAATTATTTGTCTAGTAACATGTTTCTTCAAGATAAAAACACTTAACTACAACAATGCAGTGTTATTTTCTTAGTTTTACACTAAATAAAACAGTAGCTCCATGTACTCCTTTCTTTTTCCATTTGGAAAATGTGTGCTGTGGGTCCATGGAGGCAATTAAGTTAAAAACAAATGAGCAAAATAGGATGGACTAAAAAAATATGTATACATTTTTTAAAAGTATTGAACTACAAATGAAAGGGAAGCAAAAACTTTACATTAACATTACAAAGTACAGTACGAGGAACCAAGTTGATTATGCAAGTTAAGCTGTTGCTAAAATGCAAAGCTAATGTATTCTTATACAGTAGGTTTTTTACCTGGAGCAGACGTAAAGGATGATGATGTTGCTGTTTCGTCACCAAATGTTAAAGCTGTCAAACTTGATTGTCAAAAAAATCTGCACTCTTCAGCCATGAGAAAAATCCTGTGTTTAACCAGGTTCTTCCTCAAATTGGAAGTATTCCCGCCACTTGCCTTGATTTTGGCGCCATAAAAGCAGCGAGTGTAATCTGCATCGACATCGCATTTGGAAAAGGTGAGCCACACTTTACAGCGTTTTCTATTTGGCATGGTTGGGTTTTTGTCATGAAAACGATGGCTTGCAAGATTAGCAAGAACATGTCCGCTCTCTAGTGCTAGCAAGTACTTGCCACTCACAAGTGCTAATTCAAACAGACGTGACGTCACACGCAACACAGGCATCGAAACATGGCACCGCTGGATCTTACGTGAATTAGGATCTGGTCCCCATCCCTCATGACAAAGCATGATCTTAACTTAAGACTATTTTATTTTGTAAATGTAGTAAAACCGGATGTATAACGTAGCGCTTTTATTTTGAAGCCGGAAAAGTGTGTGATTGGTTTGAGAAAGTGTCTTGACATTTTTGTGATGTCGGATCAACTGTTGGCAATAAAAACAAGTATCCTTTCGACTTCCTGCCAACCGTCTTTCATTTCTGTTTAACTTTTATGTCATCTTACTAAATTTGTCACAGTATCAATCTAAATGTTATCTTATCACTGCACCTTAATTGTAATCTGAACACGGAAGTGAAGCACCACCCACCTCTGAACGACGCGTGCAGCAGGCCTTTACTGCAGTGATGTCGTGGTTTACTCAGGGCGAAAAATAGTCCTTTCTTGTCAGAAGAACAACTTGCCATGGCTTTGAACCTGATATTTCCATAAGATAGACTTTCCTTTGTCCATTTCTCCTCGCTTGTGGCTCATTAGGAACAAGTGAGCTGCAACCAATTTCCCCCCTACGGCACGGCCCGAGGGTCAAAAAGGACGCGTGTGCATGAATAATTAGGGCGTTATTATTGCGTTTTATATATATATATATATATATATATATATATATATATATATATATATATATATATATATATATATATATATATATATATTTATAAATACACTGGATGGACAGCACAAATAAAAAAAAATTGGGATACGGGCCGGATTGTCGACGCTGGCGGGCCGAAAAGGTGTGCAAGGCTATATATATATATATATATATATATATATATATATATATATATATATATATATATATATATATATATATATATATATATATATATATATATATATATATATATATATATATTTGCCAATGGCGGGCCAGAAACGTGTGCAAGGCTAATTGATATTACTGCAAGCCTCTGCCATCCTAGTCACTCCATCCATCCATCCATCTTCTTCCGCTTATCCGAGGTCGGGTCGCGGGGGCAGCAGCCTAAGCAGGGAAGCCCAGACTTCCCTCTCCCCAGCCACTTCGTCTAGCTCTTCCCGGGGGATCCCGAGGCGTTCCCAGGCCAGCCGGGAGACATAATCTTCCCAACGTGTCCTGGGTCTTCCCCGTGGCCTCCTACCGGTCGGACGTGCCCTAAACACCTCCCTAGGGAGGCGTTCGGGTGGCATCCTGACCAGATGCCCGAACCACCTCATCTGGCTCCTCTCGATGTGGAGGAGCAGTGGCTTTACTTTGAGCTCCTCCCGGATGACAGAGCTTCTCACCCTATCTCTAAGGGAGAGACCCGCCACCCGGCGGAGGAAACTCATTTCGGCCGCTTGTACCCGTGATCTTGTCCTTTCGGTCATAACCCAAAGCTCATGACCATAGGTGAGGATGGGAACGTAGATCGACCGGTAAATTGAGAGCTTTGCCTTGCGGCTCAGCTCCTTCTTCACCACAACGGACCGATACAGCGCCCGCATTACTGAAGACGCCGCACCGATCCGCCTGTCGATCTCACGAACCACTCTTCCCTCACTCGTGAACAAGACTCCGAGGTACTTGAACTCCTCCACTTGGGGCAAGATCTCCTCCCCAACCCGGAGATGGCACTCCACCCTTTTCCGGGCGAGAACCATGGACTCGGACTTGGAGGTGCTGATTCTCATCCCAGTCGCTTCACACTCAGCTGCGAACCGATCCAGTGAGAGCTGAAGATCCTGGCCAGATGAAGCCATCAGGACCACATCATCTGCAAAAAGCAGAGACCTAATCCCGCAGCCACCAAACCGGATCCCCTCAACGCCTTGACTGCGCCTAGAAATTCTGTCCATAAAAGTTATGAACAGAATCGGTGACAAAGGGCAGCCTTGGCGGAGTCCAACCCTCACTGGAAACGTGTCCGACTTACTGCCGGCAATGCGGACCAAGCTCTGGCACTGATCATACAGGGAGCGGACCGCCACAATCAGACAGTCCGATACCCCATACTCTCTGAGCACTCCCCACAGGACTTCCCGAGGGACACGGTCGAATGCCTTTTCCAAGTCCACAAAGCACATGTAGACTGGTTGGGCAAACTCCCATGCACCCTCAAGGACCCTGCCGAGAGTATAGAGCTGGTCCACAGTTCCACGACCAGGACGAAAACCACACTGTTCCTCCTGAATCCGAGGTTCGACTATCCGGCGTAGCCTCCTCTCCAGTACACCTGAATAGACCTTACCGGGAAGGCTGAGGAGTGTGATCCCCCGATAGTTAGAACACACCCTCCGGTTCCCCTTTTTAAAGAGAGGAACCACCACCCCGGTCTGCCAATCCAGAGGTACCGCCCCCGATGTCCACGCGATGCTGCAGAGTCTTGTCAACCAAGACAGCCCCACAGCATCCAGAGCCTTAAGGAACTCCGGGCGGATCTCATCCACCCCCGGGGCCCTGCCACCGAGGAGCTTTTTAACTACCTCAGCAACCTCATCCCCAGAAATAGGAGAGCCCACCACAGATTCCCCAGGCACTGCTTCCTCATAGGAAGACGTGTTGGTGGGATTGAGGAGGTCTTCGAAGTATTCCCTCCACCGATCCACAACATCCGCAGTCGAGGTCAGCAGAACACCATCCTCACTATACACGGTGTTGATAGTGCACTGCTTCCCCTTCCTGAGGCGGCGGATGGTGGTCCAGAATCGCTTCGAAGCCGTCCGGAAGTCGTTTTCCATGGCTTCCCCGAACTCCTCCCATGTCCGAGTTTTTGCCTCCGCGACCGCTGAAGCCGCACACCGCTTGGCCTGTCGGTACCTGTCCGCTGCCTCAGGAGTCCTATGAGCCAAAAGAACCCGATAGGACTCCTTCTTCAGCTTGACGGCATCCCTCACCGCCGGTGTCCACCAACGGGTTCTAGGATTACCGCCACGACAGGCACCAACTACTTTGCGGCCACAGCTCCAATCAGCCGCCTCGACAATAGAGGTGCGGAACATGGTCCACTCGGACTCAATGTCCAGCACCTCTCTCGCGACATGTTCAAAGTTCTTCCGGAGGTGGGAATTGAAACTCTCTCTGACAGGAGACTCTGCCAGACGTTCCCAGCAAACCCTCACAATGCGTTTGGGCCTGCCAGGTCTGTCCGGCATCCTCCCCCACCATCGCAGCCAACTCACCACCAGGTGGTGATCGGTAGAAAGCTCCGCCCCTCTCTTCACCCGAGTGTCCAAAACATGAGGCCGCAAATCCGATGACACAACTACAAAGTCGATCATGGAACTGCGGCCCAGGGTGTCCTGGTGCCAAGTGCACATATCCTAGTCACTGTATAGTGCAAAGCAAAACGATGATTGCGTGAACTTTAGTTAGTACATTTACAGTGATGGATTAGTTTCACAGTAATTTCACAGTGTTTATCAGATTGGTAGCTTGAGGTAAGACACTGCTATTGTGATTTGTAATGCCTGCTGTAGGGGAGAAGTTTGAACAGTTTGTGACCAGGGTGTGAGGGGTCTGCTCTGATGTTACAGCCCATTGCCTGACCTTGGACTGGTTTAAGTCCTGTAGGGGGGAAGGTCGACACAGATGATCTTTTTGGCAGTCCTAATTGTCCGTTGCAGTCTGTGCCTGTCCAGCTTGGGTGCAGATACAAACCAGACAGTGATGGAGGTGCACAGAACAAACTGTACGATAGAGGTGTAGAATGTGATCAACAGTTCCTGAGGCAGCTTGAACTTCTTGAGCTGACACAGGAACAGAGGTGGGTAGAGTAGGTGACAGCCAAAATAGAGGGGAGGAGTATATTTACAGCTAGAATTCACCAAGTCAAGTATTTCATATATATATATATATATATATATATATATATATATATATATATATATATATATATATATATATATATATATATATATAAAAATGTAAAAAATACTTGACTTTCAGTGAATTCTAGGTATATATATATATTTATTTTATTATATACTGTATATATATATATATATATATATATATATATATATATATATATATATATATATATATATATATATATATATATATATATATATATATATATACATACAGTGTTTCCCACACATTAATTTAGTTGTGGCAGCCCGCCACGAAAGAATTACGTCTGCCACAAATAGATTTTTTTATTTTTTTAATTTTTTTATTTGATTTATTTTTTTATTTTTTGTTTTTTTTTGTTTTTGTCCTGTCCAGCTTCTCAGGCAAATCATATAGTTGATGTAGATGCCCATATCGGCTGTTCAGATTTACTTTACAAAAGAGAAGTGTAGGATACTTCTCTTGTTGCCTTATTTGTATTTGACTTTATCAAATGTATTTATATTATCATTTGGTGCAGCCGGGCCGCAGCAGGAGGGGATAGAAAGAGAGAAAAAAGAAGACATAGGGGGAAATTGTGGGCACAAGAGGGGGATTAGACAGAGAGACAAAAACAACAACAGCAAACACAACAACAACAACAACAATAGAGCAACATCAGCAAATACGACATGTACAAATATGATGGTAAAAGTAATAGCAATTAAGCAGTTAGCGAAAATAAAAAAAGAAATAGAAATAGAAATAGCGCTATTGATAATGAACAATACCAATACTTTACCTTTATTATCAACAATACAGTTGTTCAAATGCAACAATACATATACCTGTACGTAATGATAACTTGAGATACGAAAGAATACAGAAAAATGAAGGAGAAGAAAGAGAAGCAACCTACATTAACCTTGTAGATTGTTATAGTAACTATAAGTTAAGCTTTGTCAGTGTGCCATGTGTTACCCAGTTTACCCTAGGGCAACAACGTTGATATATGTTTGATGAAACGTGATTATGTGCATGAGTGTATGTATGCATATGTACTTGTATATGTACAGAATGTGTATATGTGTTTGTACAGTGAGTGTATATGTACAGTATGTGTATATGTATGTTTGTACAGTGAATGTATATGTACAGTATGTGTATGTGTATGTTTGTATGATGAATGTGCGTGTGGATGTACGAACTTTGAGTATGTAAATATGTACTGTATTTGTATATGTATGTGGGAGCGTAGGTACCTATATATGTGTGTATGTATGTATGTGAGTATATGTGAATTTGTATGTACAATACATTTGACTCCCAGTGTGTGTGGGAGCCAGAGTACGGCCCCAGCCTCCCCGAGAGCCCAACCCACAAACAGTAGGTGTGGTGCCCAGGGAACCAGGGACCACCGCCCCCACGCAGCCAAACCGGACAGCGACAGATTTTTCGGCTTTTGACTCGCTCGACTGCTCATAAAAGCAATGGGACTCTGTCTGTGAATATAGCTTGTAGTTACAATCCCGGTGCAGTAGGTGGCGGTAGCCTACTATGCATTGTAACTTCGCCAACAGCACTTAATTCACCTGGTGGGCCAGAAGAAGAAGAAGAAGACGACGACGACGAAGTAAAAGAAGAACGGACCGACCGGATCAAAATACGAGGGTAAGACGTCTTGGCAAACAAGTTCAAAAGTGGTCCGAACCTGTGCAGTGTACAGCACCGACTCAGATTTTCTTAATTTTTATTTTCGGGATTTGAATGCATTTATTTTGAAAGGACAGCTGGAGAGAGACGGATCAGATGTTTTATGAAGCTCTGTGTCTATCTACCACCACTACTGTTTTCTGTTTATTTGTTACTGACTGTGGCAGGACACCTCTGCCTCTGTTTCACTTTATGTTGCTGGTAAATAATATGGTTGTAGTAGTAGGCTAAAGTTAAATGATTTAGTATGCACTAATTAAAGGGGCACAGCTTTAAGAGACATTTTAGCTTTTATATTTTATAAGATATATTTTTTGTAAGAACCACAATTAATAAATATATTTCAGTGAATAACTTATTGTTCAAATCTGTATATAAATATGTACATATAGTGTTGTAATTATATTGTAAAATGGATGGATGGACGTTTAAAACAAAACTGTTATTATTAATTAGTAAGTATACATTTTTTTAGCCTTTTTAGAGACAATCATATCATTGTAGTAAATTATGCAAATTACTCGATGATGTCATAGTGACCACGCTCATAGCCACACCCATAGCCACGCCCCCACAGCCACAGGTATCTTGGCAGTTTATGGGAAACACTGTATATATAAATAAAATAAATACTTGAATTTCAGTGTTCATTTATTTACACATATACACACATACACTCATCTACTCATTGTTGTACTTGAAAGACTTGATCAAATACACAGTAATGAAAACACAGTTGTTCTACTAACTGTACTGTGCTTGCTGCTTACTAAAAAAAAAAAAAAACACTTACCTTTCACTATTTGAGTAGCCTTTGTTCTGCCATTTGCGTACTGGCGAGCGATCTCTGAATCCAGGAACATATCCTTCACAGATTTGTTGTAGACATCCGCAAATGAGAACGGGATGTTGCTTCCAGCTATCAGCATAGCCATCTTTGTCTCGGCATAAATTACACCCTCGGGACTCCATTTAGCGAGGTGGCCCATAATACTGGGCTGGGACCGGTGCTGCGTTGCCGCCGCTTTGTGCTTCGCTGACCGTTCATGAGTGAGTATATCCGTTCGGCCACCGTGTTCAATGGAGAAGTCTGATCTACAAAAGATACAGGCAGCATACCCCTTCCCCTTCGAACTGTCCTAGATAAACTGAAATTCTCGTTTCCATTCATTTTGGAACTTACAAGCGTATTTCTTCATCTTACTCGTCATCGGCGTCGGCGTCGCCATGGCTGTATCTTCCTCGTTCTTCTGCTTCGTCTCCTTGTTGTGTGCGCAGTTGTGCACTCTCTAAAAGCCGTTGATGTTATAACGTGATTGGGCAGGCACGCTGTTTATATCGTGGGATAGCGGACGTGAGAACAGGCTGTCGACACATCACTCAGGTCCGCATGGAGCTGGAGGGGGCGTGGCCTCCAGCTGCGGCTGTAAATCGGGAGATTTTCGGGAGAATATTTGTCCCGGGAGGTTTCCAAGAGAGGCGCTGAATTTCGGGAGTCTCCCGGAAAATTCGGGAGGGTTGGCAAGTATGCTCCAGTCAGAAGACAACATATGCTCAAAGTTTTTGTGTGTTTACTTTGTTATCCAAGTCAGCATGTTGACTGAAAATTGTGAGTTTAGTGGGCTTAAAACCATCTTTGATCATTGAGGCCTGTGTTAGCGCTGACTCAGGTCGCAAATATTAGCGTTTAATTCGTCCTCCCGATGGAAGCCTAGTGCTGAGGGGCCCGACTGCAGACTGTTTAGTGAAGGATCATTGAGGTTAGATCTTCACTGATGACGTGAAGTGAAAGGGCCTCACGTTAATGCCAATGAAGCGTTTCCCACAAGCCGACTGATGCAACGACGCGCTTGGCCTCGATTCTGATGGTTGTTGTTCCAACTTGACCTCAAAGATCCCCAGTTGCTCAGATTCTTACATGGCTCTCACAGGCAATTTACTTGTCAAATAATTAATATTAGTCCACCAAAATGCTGGATGAGTGCCACGTAAATTTTTTTCCAGACGTTTTTTAACTCAAATATACGTCGGTAGAGGTTTAACTGTTAACAAAAGTAACAACGTCATGTTTCTGTTTCTGTCTGTATGCTAGCAGGCCACTCTTTGGTTCATTAAAAATAGTTTTAGACTGATAAGGAATCGATTGTAGGATTTAACCATTTGCATTCAGAGGTGGGAGTAAACGTTCCACTGTTACTTAAAAAGCAGAAAAGAGTACATTTTTTGAACAAAAGTGAGAAATAAATTGTTTTTGTTGTGGTTTACTAGGGGAGGTGACGGAAACAGACACTAGATGGCAGTATGTGCAATTATTTATTATATATATAGTTACATATATATATATATATATATATATATATATATATATATATATATATATATATATATATATATATATATATATATATATATATATATATATATATATAATAATGATAATTAACAATACTAATAAACTAGAATGGAGTGTGACAAAATCCAAGAGTGTATGAGAGTGACTATGTGTGTAGATTAGCTGAAGTGTGTGTTACCAAGTGTTGCACGAGAGAAGAGGAAGTCCAGGGGCAGGCAGGTGATCCGGGGAGGTAGAGAGGCGTCAGAATCCAGGGACGAGCAAGGAGTCGGGGAACGAAGCAGGCAGTCAGGGAAGCAGGGGGACGACGAGGAATGACGAGACACACAGCAACGTCAAAACACGGGAACGGAGGTCTGCGGTAGGATGACACGACAATGAAACACGGAAGGGAAAACACTGAGAGAGCAAGATACATAAAGCAGGAGATGATCGCTTACTGTACAGTAGACTATATTCCGGCGGCGGCATGCCAGGTTGTCCCCGCTTATGAAGGCAGCTACTTCATTAACGGCAGGTGTGCTGATAGAGGATTGCCGCCAGCTGTGGAGGTGCGTGGCCGCGGTCTGCGCGGCGCGTGTGGGGGCGTGTCCTGCGGTGCTTGCAGCGCGCAAGGTTGAGGGCGCATTCCAATGCGCCCCGGCCGTGACAGTATCCCCCTCCTTATGGACAGCTCCCAGATGTCCTCTAGCTGGAACCAACAGAAACACGGGAACAAAAGTCAAGGGAGGGCGGAGGGGCGAATAGGAGGTGGGTCGCCGACCCAAGTGTTCCCGAATCCACCGGGGACGAGTCTGGTGGCGGCGGCGAGAAGAACGCCGCTGAGGCGGACAACCAAGGAACGGCCAACCTCTTGGCCGTCGGGAAGGCGGACGCAAGTGGTGCCATGATGAGTCTCGCCGGAGATGAGGAGGTGACATCGGAGGCAAAGAGGATGACGTCATCGGCGGCGTGGAAGTGACAGACATCGGCGGCGAGGAAGCGGCAGATGTCATCGGCGACGTGGAAGCGGCAGACGTCATCGGCGACGTGGAAGCGGCAGACGTCATCGGCAATGCAGGCATGGAAGCAGCAGGCGTTGTCGGCATCGGACACGAGAACGGCTGAGGATCAGGCCGAGGTGCTGAGGTCGACGCTGCAGGCCGAGGAGCAGAGGTCGAGGCCAGCCTGGAAGCTGGCGGAGACGCAGGAGTCAGCCTTGAAGCTGGTGCTAGCTCTGAGGCTAGTTCGGGGACAGGTGCTAGCTCGGACGCTAGTTCGGGGACAGGTGCTAGCTCGGACGCTAGTTCGAGGTCAGGTGCTAGCTCGGACGCTAGTTCGGGGTCAGGTACTAGCTCGGACGCTAGTTCGGGGTCAGGTGCTAGCTCGGACGCTAGCTCGGGGTCAGGTGCTAGCTCGGACGCTAGCTCGGGGACAGGTGCTAGCTCGGGGACAGGTGCTAGCTCGGGGTCAGGTGCTAGCTCGGACGCTAGCTCGGGGTCAGGTGCTAGCTCTGACGCTAGCTCGGGGTCAGGTGCTAGCTCGGACGCTAGCTCGGGGTCAGGTGCTAGCTCGGACGCTAGCTCGGGGTCAGGTGCTAGCTTGGACGCTAGCTCGGGGACAGGGGCTAGCTCGGTGACTGGTGGCTGCGGCTGAGAAAACAGAAGACAGGGGGTATTTGTCTGGCAGGTGGTAGCCTGTCTGGGTGCAGCTGTGCTACCACATCAGCACAGCCACCAGTACTAAAATGGAAGAGACTAGTACTACCCCCACCCCTCCGAACGCGGATGCCAGACGCTTCCAGCTGACTGAGGGACAGTCACTAAGGGTGGGAGGTGGGTGGCCAGGCGGCGGGCAAATTCCTCTATCCCTACAGCACTGCTAAACAGTCCAAGATTTTGCTGAGGTGGGCTACAAAAATTGTCCAGGGTGGATTGAAAAGAAAAAGACATAATGAGAGGGGCAAAAAGAAAGGAGGAAGAAAAAAAAAAAGTCACTGGGGCGGAGCTAAAGTCACTGGGGGAGGGGCTAAAGTCACTTGGGGCGGGGCTAAGGAAGTGTGCCGTCAGGTCCCTAATCAATTGGCCGGAATATACTGTTGTGGTTTACTAGGGGACGTGACGGCAACAGACACTAGATGGCAGTATGTGCAATTATTTATTATATATATAGCTACATACATATATATATATATATATATATATATATATATATATATATATATATATATATATATATATATATATATATATATATATATAATAATGATAATTAACAATACTAATAAACTAGAATGGAGTGTGACAAAATCCAAGAGTGTATGAGAGTGACTATGTGTGTAGATTAGCTGAAGTGTGTGTTACCAAGTGTTGCACGAGAGAAGAGGAAGACCAGGGGCAGGCAGGTGATCCGGGGAGGTAGAGAGGCGTCAGAATCCAGGGACGAGCAAGGAGTCGGGGAACGAAGCAGGCAGTCAGGGAAGCAGGGGGACGACGAGGAATGACGAGACACACAGCAACGTCAAAACACGGGAACGGAGGTCTGCGGTAGGATGACACGACAATGAAACACGGAAGGGAAAACACTGAGAGAGCAAGATACATAAAGCAGGAGATGATCGCTTACTGTACAGTAGACTATATTCCGGCGGCGGCATGCCAGGTTGTCCACGCTTATGAAGGCAGCTACTTCATTAACGGCAGGTGTGCTGATAGAGGATTGCCGCTAGCTGTGGAGGTGTGTGGCCGCGGTATGCGCGGCGCGTGTGGGGGCGTGTCCTGCGGTGCTTGCAGCGCGCAAGGTTGAGGGCGCATTCCAATGCGCCCCGGGCGTGACAGTTTTTGTTCATTCGGGAGATAGCAGTGTACTTTTTGGGTTCACGTTGTATGATGCTAGGATCAGGACGCTACCATTGGCCTTCAGAAGCAGTATTTCACTGTGACTCAAAACAAAAAGAGAAAATGCATTCAACATTTAAAATTCGCTGTTTGTTTTATTTTTGTTAACTTGTCTATATGTTAGCAGTATGTGTGGCTAAATTTTACATTTGACCAAATCAGTACTTTCAAAATGGTGCCGGTGCTTAAACAGTGGCCATACTGTTTAAAAAAACAAACCCTTTTAATTTTTATCAAATTTTGTAGCATTCAAGTTGAACAGAGTAGTAATTTAAATACCTCAATTGTATAAACTAAATGATAACTAAGCAATACATTCAAAAATAAAAAATTGTCATAATTATTGCAGAAATACTGACCATATAGAGGTGCAAGAAATTAGTTGCACAATTGTGGATTCTCGTAATTCCGGGGGTTCATAAATACATCCTTACTTGCTGTACCATCATTGCTGCATAATGAGGATGTCCTGTGTTGTTGTTGTGTCTACTGACTAGCTCTGCGTCTACCCCGCTATCAGTTTTTTAGACTCTATGTGCTTCTGATGCTAAAGTACTTACAAGATGTTGCTTGTCAATACTTGTACAATATCATTGCCAGGCACTTGTTGCAAGTGGCTCAGTCTGCATTTATTAGCACCGAAGTAAGACACGAATAACCACTTCATTTTTCAGTGTTGTTACTGTTGTTGACATTGGCATCCGTGCCATTATGGAACCATCCCTGGCTAGCAGGCTTCAAAAGAGTAATGCATAAAACTTAAAGGGGAACTGGATTTTTTTTTTTTGAATTTTGCCCATTTCACAATCATTATAAAAGACATGACAATGGATGTTTTTTTTCGGCACTCTAAATATTAAATAAATGCGTTTAAAAGTTTGCTTACAATGGAGCCTATGTCCATTGAGGTTGTATATACAGTATGTAAGTAAATAATACTTACTTACATATTGTTATTGTAAGCAAACTTTTAAACGCATTTATTTAATATTTAGAGTGCAGAAAAAAAAACATCCATCGTCAAGTCATTGTTTTGCAAGTCACAAATAAGTCTCAAGTCTTTGACCTCAAGTCTCGAGTCAAGTCCCGAGTCAAGACAGGCAAGTCCCGAGTCAAGTCCAAAGTCAAGACTGGAAAGTCTCAAGTCAAGTCCCAAGTCCTGCATTTTGAGTTTCGAGTCCTTTCAAGTCCTTTTAACCACAGACTAATATATTTACACAGATTGTGTATGCTTTTCAAACGCTGTATTTATTTATTAAAACAAGTGCATTTGAAATTGCAGGAAAAAAAATAGTGCTGACATTGCACTTCATAATAGCACTATTAACAAGTCATTTTAAACATTTAACTCATTCCTTTACAGAGTAAACACATTTGAAAAAACAAGTTCAACTGTACTTATTTGCACAAAAGTGTTAACATTGTATTTCCATGGCATATTGCATTGTAACTAGTTCCACAGCAGTTTCTATCCTGTTCTTACCTTATCTCATTGATCTCATCTCATACTGTCTGTGTGTTTATGTGTGCGTACACATGAAAAACATAAATACATGTCTACCTACTCAGTGGCCTAGTGGTTAGAGTGTCCGCCCTGAGATCGGGAGGTTGTGAGTTCAAACCCCAGCCGAGTCATACCAAAGACTATAAAAAAATGGGACCCATTGCCTCCCTGCTTGGCACTCAGCATCAAGGGTTGGAATTGGGGGTTAAATCACCAAAAATGATTCCCGGGCACGGCCCCGCTGCTGCCCACTGCTCCCCTCACCCCCCAGGGGGTGATCAAGGGGATGGGTCAAATGCAGAGGACAAATTTCCCCACACCTAATGTGTGTGACAATCATTGGTACTTTAACTTTAACAGAACAATGAACAGAGTTGTACTTTTTAGATGTCAGGGCCCTATGCAATATGTACACATATTCTTAATATAGTATACATTTTAACTGACCTTTATTTGACTATGTCTTTTTGTAGGTGGCTAAAATATGCGGTGCTGCTGACCGCCATCTAACGTTAAGTTACTGTGTGTGATACATTGACTAACGTAACGTTATGAAGAGGTACCTCATGCAACCCTGCTTAAAAAAAAATCACTTGACAAAAAGTATGAATAAGGTAGCAAACTGCAGTGGACGCAACAGATTGCCGTGTTTGCAATGACGTTATAACCATAGACATCTTATAAGTAGACGCAGCATTGGCTGCTGTGACGCGAGCAATTTGGCCGCCATCTCTAAGTGGTGATGAGGAGCCGGCGAGCAGCCTAAACTGACAGTTGACAGGTAGAAAACAAAGATGCCGGGCTGGTGTTCAGCAGTTTCCTGCTCAAATGAGCGCACTGTTGAAAATAGGAATCGGGGGATTACTTTTCACAAGTAAGATTTAACATTAACGTACTATTGGTTGTATTTTGTGAAAATAATATTACCACAGAGTTGAGAAGGAGCAAAGATCTTCAATATTTGTATGTGAAAATCACAAAGAAATCTTCTGGGGTTGGATGACACCCCTACAGGGGTTTGGTTTACAAACTTTCTGCCCCACCTAAAACAAAATTCACCAGCCGCCACTGATTATGATGCATTCTCATTTTAGGCAAAATATAAGACAATACTTTCTTAACAGTATAATTGTAACCAGGAATACATCTTCAAGTAACAATATTCAAATACTAACATTGTTGGGTAAGACAGAATTTGGTTTTATTCTGAATCCAGTGAAACAGATTGGTGGTTTTAGCTGATACAAAGACTTTCATGTGTTTATATATGTTTATGTTTAAGTATTTGGCAGACCCTTTTATCCAAAGCGACATACATAAAAAATACATATAAAACAATTACTGTAAACATGATCATTTAAGGGATGAATGTAATACAAAATATCAATACAAAGTGTCAAGACAGAATAAACTCTGCTGCTGAAGCAACAGAGATACAGTCTATAAGATATATAGATATCTAATGTATTCATACATTGTTTATGTAGCATGTATATATAACCTAATCATATTGTTTCTTCAACTTAAAAATAGCTGACCGTTTTTTTCCCCCTTCTATGGGATTGTATTCCCAGTTTTGATCTCGGACGTCTGGTCACTTATAGCATATAAGAATATTCTATTACTGTTAAGCAAACTATGAATAATAAAACACGCCAAAACATGTGTCCTTTATCATAGCTACACATATGACAAAAAAGCGCGTGAAAATCAGTGGTATTCAGTGAGGTAAGATTAATTAAATGCGCTGACAGTTCATTGCTCCTGCCAAATGAATTGCACTGAGTGAAGCGGATCACCACTCCAAGATGGCGGCCCCGTGTCTCGTCATGCGCCAGTAGGCAGTAGCGCTCGATGCTGCGTCTACTTATAAGATGTCTATGGTTATAGCGTTAGCAGTGAGTTTACAGCCCCACTGATTTAACTACACAGCAAATAAAAGTCACGTTACTTAGCCAATAAACGTTAGCTTACATTCAAACTTACTCTTCTTTGTGCATCTTCAAATGTTGAACGAAGTTGGAAGTTGTTGCATCTCCGTCTGTAATATACGAACTGCATGTTTTGCATACGGCAATTTGTTTTTTGTTGACCAAGTCGTAGTTTTTATACCCGAACGAAACCAACTTTGGCATATTTTTTTCTCACTGGCATGTCGTTTGACAATTCTTCTTCGTTGGTTTTCCTGCAATTTGATTGGATGAGTGCTTTGGGACGAAAACAACGTAGAACTAATTTGATTGGCTATTGTACTGAGAGCACACGCTGACACACACAACACGCTGATAGACAGACAAGTACAAAATTAAAGATATGGAGCTCTTCTGAATAACTTTTTAATCTTTGGGTTTTGGGGAAAGTAGCAAGTCATGTCAAGTCAAAAGGCTAAAGTCCAAGTGAAGTCACAAGTCATTGACGTTAAAGTCTAAGTCGAGTTGCAAGTCTCTTTACATTTAGTCAAGTCGAGTCTAAAGTCATCAAATTCATGATTCGAGTCTTACTCGAGTCCAAGTCATGTGACTCGAGTCCACACCTCTGCTGAATGAAGCGTTCGTATGCCGAGACATGGTCGACACACACAGGCATATTTGGCCCGATGTAATGGTTTGCAAACCGAAAAGGACACAAATAGTGGTATTCGTTAATCGAGGTTCCACTGAACAAGAATATTTGGGCAATGAATTGAGCTGGCCAAGCGTGACTTTAGGCTCAAGAGAGTTTAACCTTACGGGTCAGGGTTAAGCAATACTAGGGACATGGAGGACAGCAGAGTTAAGGCTATATGGGGCAGCCCACTTGTTTTCACTGTGTCTGGATATAGGCACGCGGAGGAAAAGGAAGGCTATCTTCAAGGCTGCCGTGTCTGTGAAGTGAGGACAGAGGTGAAATGTCAGGAAGAGCTTTGAGTTTGCGCTCATTAAAGCGTTCCCTCCATTTGCCGGCGAGTTCCAGTTTCGATAAGTATCTCTTCAGAAGGAATCCTGGTGGGAAAAAGGAACCACGCGAAACGGGGAGTCCGCACAAGATCAATGATTTGTAAAAAGGAGTGGTTCGGCGCGGCCAATAGGGGCCAGGCGATCATGGGCTGATAATGAAAACAAGGAAATCACCTGATGTGCGTGGGCTGAGATAAATGCTCCAAACAGGCAGGTGCTTCCTGAGTCCTGCACTGAGTCCTGCACTGACTGCCCTTCTTGCAGCGCTTTTCCTCAAAGCTCCATTCATGCTCTGTTACGGCCCAATGTCTCCTTGTGATTGGCATGCGAGCAAACATCGCAGGACAGTAAAAAGCAGAATGCAATGAGATTCACCCAAGTGATGACAAGTATACAAAGCAGTAAAGATAAGTCCAGCTTGCAAGGTTGGCATGATATACTTTGCCAAAAAAATGCTCTTTGTGTGTGTCCGTGTTCAGATAAAGGCATATTTTCAGAAAATGATGACAAAAAGGGAAACCGTTCTTCCCAATGCCACATCTCACTCTGTTGCCTTTTTTTTCTTTCTTTTCTGCTTTGCGAGTTGCTTTGTGATTGTTTTGCGCTGTCCAATGAGGAAGGAAACCGGTGTGAGAAAGTGCCTGTTTTTTTGAGACCGACAGGAATTGGCTTCATCACAAGCGGTTCCTTTTTTGCAGCTGGAACAATGCACTGGCGTCACACCCTTCGACGGGACCTCGGCATTTCACATGGAAAAATGCTCCCAGAATTCCGCTCCCAGGCTCGGCGTAAAAGACCGAGGATGGGACGAGGGCGAGAGGGCGGGAGGTGGAGGGAGGACGGGCTCGCGGCCGAGAACCGAATAAAAATGATGACATGTCACAACAAGCAAATAAAAACGCTTACTCCTGCCAACGCAAACCTTTTGCAGGCATAGCAGAGTCATAACTGAAGTTAATAAATGCTTGTTGGCTCACTTGCCAAACTGCAACAAAACATTACAAACATTACACTCAGAGCCTGTCGGATCGCGCAGCACTATGCCGGTCTTTTAACAAACAAAGAGACGGCTGGAGTGTGCGCATTGTGTGTCAGGTTAGCTAAAGGCTCCTCAGTGGTTACGTAAGCTTCTCATAGCACTGTTAATAATTACCGTGAGAGGGTACACATGGCTGCTCTCTCAGAGCCTTATCACCATTGACATATTCCACTGAATTGGTGCACCATATTTATTTGGACTACTTATTTTGAGAAATCCTCAGTATTTAATATATATATATATATATGCCTAAATCTTTTTTTTTTTTTAATACAATTTTTTTTTCAGTATACTGCTTCTCCTCTCCCTTTTTTCCCAGCCGCAGAAGGTTATGAAATATTTTTCCTCCTTGCAAAACATAACTTTGACTTGACTGCAATTTCTTTGGTCCTGTTCCTGCAGCCGCAGTTTTAAAAACAAACAAATTAGGGCTTATATGTGCTATGTCTGCATTTATATTATCAGTGTCATTCATCACTCGGCATTATAAATCATTCCGTAGCCTGTGAGAGCTTGAATTATTTTACAGAGAGATTGACCAGCATAATGGACTTAACTATTTTTTTAAATATTTAAATATAAGTATACCCAGGGCCATAACTAGGATTTGACAAATACCGAGGTCAAAAATTGGTCGTCCAAGAGGAAGTTTGAAAGGCTGAAATCATGTGTATCCCAGCACCATACAAATTATATTACCTTGAGCAACACAATGAATTTCCAGAATAACAGAAGCTTTAATTGCACTATGACTATCTATCACTTATCTAACATATTTGATAAGTAACCCCCCTTATCAAATATGGGGGGTTACCCACATATGCGGTCCTCTCCAAGGTTTCTCATAGTCATTCACATTGACGTCCCACTGGGGTGAGTTTTCCTTGCCCGTATGTGGGCTCTGTACCGAGGATGTTGTTGTGGCTTGTACAGCCCTTTGAGACACTTGTGATTTAGGGCTATATAAATAAACATTGATTGATTGATTGATTTAATAACAGTCCACTTTTTTATTAATATCCTGAAGTTTAGCCTACTAAACAATTTTAACATCATTAAAACATCAATTTAAAAACATAACACAATTTCAACCACGACCAGGGTTCAAACCCAAGATCTTCTGCTTTGCACGGCAAGTACTAATGGCGTCCGTTACTGAGCTACCGAGAGTAATGAAGGATATTTTGCATTCATATTTTAATCAGTGACAGAGCATGACGTGGCCAAGTAACGTTTGGGGTAAAATATTACGTGAAGTGCCTTGTCATTTGATAATGTACATCTTAATGTGTTTCTTTACGCAAAATGCCCCCCCACACTGACCGTGAAGCCCTACACAGAGCGCGTGTTCTGCATTTAGGGCGGGGCGGCACCTGACTGACACGACAACAGCATTTTAATGACAGGGGTTTGGGATTTTGGCACCAGCTGCTAGACTAGATCTGACCAATCTAAGTCTATGAGCACGAACAGATGAAGCCTACTCGGATAAGAGGCCAAACGTCCTCTAAGACAAACCAAACCGTCTCGTTGCGATCGATTCAATTCCCTGAGATTAATTACAATGACCTGGTTGAATGAGAACATTCATAGAAATATACCGACAGCGTTTCACATCAATTTCATTCAGGTGAAAGCAACATTAGCTACATCAGGATGATTAAATGTTAATGTTGAAAGCACATTTCGGATCGGATCATTTTTAAAGTAAAAGTTAACTTGTTTGCATTACGTTGTTGGAGTTGTAGCGGGCTGTGCAGTCAGTCAGTCATATCATCATCCTTTTGTCACCTAAAAAAATACAGAGTACAATGGTGGCCATGAGTATACCAGCAAAAAAGAAATCTGAATGCAGCTTTTATAAGTGTTTCATAAAGTGTTTATATTACACTTCTAGACATTGGTTAGCAATCACTCCACCTTTAAAGGAATGACTTTTCACATCATATTCCATAACTTTGAAATTAGCCTGCGAGCTAACTTGGAGACAAACAATTTGTTTGACTTTTGTTAAAGAAATGTGTTCTCTCTATTCACTGTTTGAGTTGCATTGGAATTGTTACCCCACTATCCCATTTATCTATTATTAGCATTTTGCAATGAAACAGAAAGTAGCCTGTTCGCTAACTTACACGTTTACACAAATATGACACAGAAATGTTTTGATGTTTGGATATATTTGCTATTTTTGCTGCATTGAGTCACAATGGAACCATTATTCTTCCTTAGAATTCAAATGGTGGCAGCCTTTCCCCCTAATCCTAGCATAGTCATAACCAATAAGTAGCCTGCCAGATAGCGTTAAAAAATTTACTTTTTTATCCCTTTCAATTTACAAATTTGCATTTTTGTCACTGTTGTTGGACAAATGTAATTGTTTTTTGCAGTTTAAGTTACAATGGAACTTTTTTTCCATGCTTCACAATTTAAATGGTTGAGTCCCGAAGTCTTTTCTTAAAGGGAACTGCACTTTTTGGGGATTTTTTCCTATTGTTCACAATCATTATGAAAGACACGATGACTGACATAATTATTATTTTTTGCTTACAGCGGACTTTTATTTACAAGTTAGAATGACAATGAGACTATGACAATGAGAGCTGCTATATTTTGCCCATAAAATCAGAAAAATAACCATTCAAAAACCACCAGCAATAATCCATTTACAGTTTGTGATTTGAATATTAACCAAGTATTATTGATATTGTTATTATAAGTGCTGACGCAGACAAATTGTTTATAGCGGCGCCGTGATCACTTCTGTGTGTCTATGTTTACATCATCGAGTGGTCTGCTGCTTCCTCGCTACTTGCTCCCTGCAAGTTTATTCTAGATCATAAATCATGCCTCTCACCTGGACAGAAGACATCTGAATAGGTATTCTGACAAGTTGATACCCATTTAGGACCCGGAACTGACGAGGATGACACGAAAAGACACTTGGTTGCCCCCCGCCCCCCTTACCTCCACTCCTTTTCTTTGTGAGGATTATGAGTCATTCTTCATCTAAATGTGAATATATAAACATCCCAGCAGTTCACATCCTAATGACAGCATGGTAAGTAATGTTTTATTATGTTTGTTGGCTCTCTTGATGTCTACAGTGAGTAATAATCAGTGATGAAGGAAAAAAACAAAACGTTATGCGTTTTTAAAATTAATTTGCCGCATATACTTAAAATGATCAAAATACGTAAATATTGAATGTAACTATACATTTTCCTGATACTACATTACATGACATTAAGTCATTCATTCATTTTGCATGTTGCTTGAAGCCATCGGGGGCTTTTTGATTACATCACTTCCTGTACACATGGACACGCCCATTTTAAAGGGGCGGGCCCCCTATGTCATATCCTGTTTACGTCCTATGCACACGGACGTGACCACTTCGAAGGGCTTCGACAGCTAGCGGCACTTGTGACGTGTTTATTTCAACAATTGTCTCCATCTTGCTTAGAGATCACTTTGTGTGATCAGAAACGGTTTAAATGTGTCAAAACTAGAGATGTCCGATAATGGCTTTTTTGCCGATATCCGATATTCCGATATTGTCCAACTCTTAATTACCGATTCTGATATCAACCGATACCGATATATACAGTTGTGGAATTAACACATTATTATGCCTAATTTTGTTGTGATGCCCCGCTGGATGCATTAAACAATGTAACAAGGTTTTCCAAAATAAATTAACTCAAGTTCCATCCATCCATCCATCCATCCATCCATCCATCTTCTTCCGCTTATCCGAGGTCGGGTCGCGGGGGCAGCAGCCTAAGCAGGGAAGCCCAGACTTCCTTCTCCCCAGCCACTTCGTTCAGCTCTTCCCGGGGGTTCCCGAGGCGTTCCCAGGCCAGCCGGTAGACATAGTCTTCCCAATGTGTCCTGGGTCTTCCCCGTGGCCTCCTACCGGTCTGACGTGCCCTAAACACCTCCCTAGGGAGGCATTCGGGTGGCATCCTGACCAGATGCCCGAACCACCTCATCTAGCTCCTCTTGATGTGGAGGAGCAGCGGCTTTACTTTGAGCTCCCCCCGGATGGCAGAGCTTCTCACCCTATCTCTAAGGGAGAGCCCAGCCACCCGGCTGAGGAAACTCATTTTGGCCGCTTGTACCCGTGATCTTGTCCTTCCGGTCACAACCCAAAGCTCATGACCATAGGTGAGGATGGGAACGTAGATCGACCGGTAAATTGAGAGCTTTGCCTTCCGGCTCAGCTCCTTCTTCACCACAACGGATCGATACAGCGTCCGCATTACTGAAGATGCCGCACCGATCCGCCTGTCGATCTCATGATCCACTCTTCCCTCACTCGTGAACAAGACTCCGAGGTACTTGAACTCCTCCACCTGGGGCAGTGTCTCCTCCGCAACTCGGAGATGGCACTCCACCCTTTTCCGGGCGAGAACCATGGACTCGGACTTGGAGGTGCTGATTCTCATCCCAGTCGCTTCACACTCAGCTGCGAACCGATCCAGTGAGAGCTGAAGATCCTGGCCAGATGAAGCCATCAGGACCACATCATCTGCAAAAAGCAGAGACCTAAACCTGCAGCCACCAAACCAGATCCCCTCAACGCCCTGACTGCGCTTAGAAATTCTGTCTATAAAAGTTATGAACAGAATTGGTGACAAAGTCCAACCCTCACTGGAAACGTGTCCGACTTACTGCCGGCAATGCGGACCAAGCTCTGACACTGACCATACAGGGAGCGGACCACCACAATCAGACAGTCCGATACCCCATACTCTCTAAGCACTCCCCACAAGACTTCCCGAGGGACACGGTCGAATGCCTTCTCCAAGTCCACAAAGCACATGTAGACTGGTTGGGCAAACTCCCATGCACCCTCAAGGACCCTGCCGAGAGTATAGAGCTGGTCCACAGTTCCACGACCAGGACGAAAACCACACTGTTCCTCCTGAATCCGAGGTTCGACTATCCGGTGTAGCCTCCTCTCCAGTACACCTGAATAGACCTTACCGGGAAGGCTGAGGAGTGTGATCCCACGATAGTTGGAACACACGCTCCGGTTTCCCTTCTTAAAGGGAGGAACCAGAACCCCGGTCTGCCAATCCAGAGGTACTGCCCCCGATGTCCACGCGATGCTGTTATTTTTCCTTGCTCCTTTTTGAGTGCACTTTTTGTTATTATTTCTTATTATTTCTTCTTTGCATTAGGGTCCTATCCAAAACCGATCATGACACATATGTCGTAACGATACTTGGCATTAGCTTATACAGGCTTTTTCAGTTACAGATTCGTCCCTGGTACTTAATAAACACCTATTCTAATTCCCAGAAAATCCTTGAAGACAATCCCATTTTTGAAAATTAGGAGTTGTTGCTGGAGAGAGGTCAGTTTGTTACTCAATTCGAATACCGCTCCTCTGCCCCTTTAAGTGTGGTCGACTCTGTTTTTCACCAAATTGAGGATCCCACTTATTCAGTTTTTCACCTATTAGAAGGGTTAACATCCTTTAAATTTTTAAGGTGTGGTGCAGCTGTTGATATAATTACTCCTAAATTACATGCATGCTCATTGCTGCAGGAGGACCAGGCACAGGTGTTGTCTATAATTGTGGAGCACAGAAGATTCAAAAATTATTATTTAGGCTAAATGTATGTAATCACACACTACAGATGCACACACAGATTAATGAAATGTTTGATTGCGGGTGTGTGTGTTTGTGTGTGTGTGTGTGTGTGCGTGCGCGCGCGTGTGTGTGTGTGTGTGTGTGTGCCTCTTCTGTAGAATTGGGTGCACAGATCATGCCCTAACTCAGCCTTACTCAGGGGTGTCCGGAGAAAAAAAATAAAAAATAATATATATATATATATATATATATATATATATATATATATATATATATATATATATATATATATATATATATATATATATATATATATATATATATATATATATATATATATATATATATATATATATGTATATATATACCGTATTTTTCGGAATATAAATCGCTCCGGAGTATACGTCGCAACGGCCGAAAATGCATAATAAAGAAAGAAAAAAACATATATACGTCGCACTCGAGTACAAGTCGCATTTTTGGGGGAAATGTATTTGATAAAATCCAACACCAAGAATAGACATTTGAAATGCATTAAATTGCAATTTAAAATAAATAAAGAATAGTGAACAACAGGCTGAATAAGTGTACGTTATATGACGCATAATTAACCAACTGAGAACGTGCCTGGTATGTTAACGTAACATTTTATGGTAAGAGTCATTCAAATAACTATCACATATAGAACATGCTATACGTTAACCAAACAATCTGTCACTCCTAATCACTAAATCCGATTAAATCTTCTTCCTCTGTGTCGCTTCTAAACAACTCTGCCAACTCCAAAGGTATGCGCCGCTTCCTCTTGCCGTTTTCTGCTGCATATCTCACTACGTCCATCTTGTAATCTGCAGCATATGATTTCCTTTTCGGTGCCAATTTTGTTCAGCCCTTCTCAGTTTTTATAAGTTACCGCCAATGTTGAAATGATCCATTTTCATAGCTACGGACGTACTAGCAGGTAGCATCCCATGAACCACAGTACATATATACTGTATATATATATATATTTATTTAAATATATGAAGGGACAAGCGGTAGAAAATGGATGGATGGATGGATGTATATAAATACAACATTTTATTCTTTAGAAATAATTATATAGACAACATTTAATCAGCTTGACAAAGCATATTATTATTAGTCTTATAAGTATCAACATTTCTACTTTTTTCTCGTTACAATGCACCTTCTCGAATGCAGCTGAGATAGGCTCCAGCACCCCCCGCGACCCCAAAACAGGACAAGCGGTAGGAAATGGATGGATGGGATGGACAATGCACCTTTTTGATTTTTTCCTCCATTTTTGCTGTAGTTGTTGCTTCTTTGTTTTAAAAATGTACTTTTTGAATGTGCCACCGGTAAAAATGAGCTTTGGCTAACTGCTCACACCAATCTAAAGTAGATATGCTAAAAAGTCATATTTTATCAAATTAAAATAAAAAATACAGCTACATGTAACAACATGTATTATTATTAATATATTTGATAATTGTATTAACTTTTTCTTGTTAGATTACATATCATATTTCCTGTTTTTTTATATACTTTTTTTAATTGTATTTTTAGGATGTGCCGGGGGCAAAAAACAAAAACAAAAAAACAAGCTGCGGGCTGCAAATTGTCTCTGTGCCAGACTTTTGACACCTGTGCCCCAACTGGACCATTATTTTGGTGGTTATTTATATTAGCAGGCCTTTAGCTGCTATGATGTCATGCTCTCAAATAGCTCACGTTATCCATAATTGAATATTAGCTGAGTTAAACCCATAGAAGCCCAAATTCCCTCCATTCCCTCCCCCTGCCGTGTGCGTGGCCTTTCAGTGGCCCTGCTTTCCGTACTATCTTGTTATCTCAGCAAGTGCTTCCTGTGAGCACCTCGCTCTTTTCTTGGACATGTGCTAGAGCTTGTGCCGAGTTACGTCCATGGGGTATTGTTCTCCCATAGTTTGAGCGTCGTAAATGAACTGGAAACGATTTGTCAAACATGAGAGTCAGGAAGGGGTGAAAAACAACAACAAAATCAGGGGCCCTCATGTGGCCCCTGCATTGAACCAAGTATGGCACAAATATGTTAATGGACGCTCTAATTACCGATTATTGTACTGAAAACTCAAGTATGAGCAAAGTGCAAGATTTTGTTTTACTTATTCCCAGTGCACCAAATACTATCTTTACTATGTGGGACTTGCAAAAATGCCATGTTATATAATATTGGACACACTTATCAGACATTTGATTTGGTACACCTGCACAATTCAATGTAATATAAAATATTATACCTTTGCAAAAATAGTTTTGATAGACATTCTCTAAGGGGTATTCATTACCTCTGCCAGATGGTTAAGCAATATTTGTCTGTCTGTCTGTTAGTTAGCAAAATAGCTCAAAAAGCTATGAGTGTATTTTATGTGTGTGTGTGTGTGTGTGTGTGTGTGTGTGTGTGTGTGTGTGTGTGTGTGTGTGTGTGTGTGTGTGTGTGTGTGTGTGTGTGTGTGTGTGTGCGTGTGCGTGCGTGTGTGCGTGCATGTGTGTGTATGCTGGCAGATCCGCAAAGACAAAGATAGTGGAGAAAGACAAGAGTGTTCACTTTGTTTCTTTCATTCCGCTACAGATAACTCAAAAAGTTATGGCCGGATTATTATCGACTTTTCAGGAACTGTCAGAAATGGGATAAGGAACAAGTGGTTACATTTTGGGCCTGATCCGGATTTAGGACAGATTTACTCTTGGCAGATGGGGCTTTGAACAATATATTTATTGTTTGGGTAGTAGTTTGCTGTGATGTACAACTGCAATGCACCAATATATTTGGAACATTTTTCAGTATGATGCAGTGTAAATCAATGAAAAAAGTCCAATCACAATAATATTTGTTGTTAAAAGGCAGAATTGTTTTAAATACAAATACAATAAGGTAACACCAAAAGCATATTTGAGAAAATACTTCCCATAATGACAAGAAACAACTTGCTTACTTGACAATACAAGAGGGACCACCCTGCGTTTATCCCAAAAGCCTGATTCCTAATAACATTCAAAATGACACACTTTAAAGAGGGAATTCCTGAGCATTAGAGGATGTCTCGCACACATCCTGGTTATTAATCGACCCTCGTGCTCTCACCTCCCTGCGTCAAGGTCTCATAGTACTATAGCAACCTATTTTAGGGAGCAGTGTCACATCCTTTTTCTGCTCATAAGAAACACAGAGGGCACCGGTCTTTAATAATTTAACCACAACCTGTCTCAGTTATGCTGAAGTGGAGTTTAGCAGAGCGCTCTAAAAGTCTTCCAATCTGGAATTCAACTGATAACAAATATATTTGACAAAGACTGTATGTCCTGTTTCCACTGCACGGTACCCTACTTGGCTCGTTTGTCTCAGTTTCTGTCTTTTAACCTTTGTTCTAGCAAATACGAGGTTATAGTTTGGCTCCTAACCCAGAATCACGACAAATGTGTCCAATGTGGTTCCAATTGACTGAGCCGTATCATAAAGGTAACATGATCAGATTAAGGTTTTTCCATATGTTAATGTAAGAATGCTTATTTCCAGCCAAATTATGAGAGAAATCTGAGTTAGTGCATGGAAACGTACTGACTGACATTGTGCTGCACAGTGTGTACCTTGAAGCATTGACGGAATATGCCTTGCTCCCCCTCTTGTATAGCACAGCGCAGAAAAGAGCACTGGTTGTTACTATGATTTTCTGTTGTAGTTGCACAAAAAAATATAAATTTCGGCCAATACCGATTAAAGAAGGCTGGTATCGATATCTTCAAAATGCCAAATATCGGCTCCGATAATCAGTCGATCCCTACCTCTTTGTCTCCATTTGCTGCACCACTCAGTATTGTCACGAATAAAATGTACCTTTTTTGTGTTGAGAGTAAATACAAGAGACCCTCATTCTTGTGCATTGTTAGGGATTTGTTCTGACTGATGCTGACGAATTGCTGAAAAGTTTTTATCATGGCAAAACTGGATACTGGAACTGATTATTTATGTTAGTGATTCTCGGTGCATGAAATGGATTACAAATGAACTGCTCAGAAAGACATTCGGCCTTTCATCCACGCATGCTTCATCAGTTCTTCCTCAAAGACTAGATAGACAGCTCTCATCTCAAGCACATAGATGCAGGAAACGGTCTACTGTAGGTCTGATTAGATCTGTGAGAAAGGAGAACATCTTCCAAGACAACCCATGAAGTCCACTTGCCCTGAGAATCCAATTCTGGATGAGAATAGGAATATTTACAGCAACTATTTCAATGGATTTCGATCCATTGGGAAAATTGAAAGTCAACCATTGTGTTAAACTTCCAATGTCACTTTGCAATCATCCATTTTTGGCCTCTGCTTGAGTTCTGTCAAGTTCTTGCCTGTACTATCCCCTCAGGGACTCCCGGACTGTCACAACCAATGTTCCCATGGTTGGAAGTGACCTCAGGGGACGCTGACATTGACAGGGATGGCGAATTAAAGGTCTATAGAGAATCAAGATGGTAGTCAGAGGCGCAAGAGTAAAAACATGCAGTAAAGTATGCCAACAACAGCAATGTGCCCTTTGCAGTGACATGGGAACTCCTCACCCTACTCTCCCTCTCCTCCACAGACAGGACTGACCCTATGTGGTCGCTTTCCGCTCACACACGAGGCCCTCAGTGCAGACCATGCCAAACAGGATAACGCCGAGAACCACTCACATTTTGAAGATACAAAGAAAATCCAATTAAGTAATATACAAAAATACCTTGTTAAAAAAGGGACCCTGACAGTCATCACTGGCCATAAAAATGACTGTGATTCACTGCGAAAACAACTTCCTGCACAGTAAAATAACAGCAAGTATGTGTTTGTGCTGAATCAAAAGGAAGTTCCTCCCTTATAGGAGAGTGGATTGTTCTCCAGTTGGATTGTTTATACAAAGCTTCATGTTTGCTTTAAATTATGTTACACTCAATGACAAGAGCCTTTCGGGTTTTGCACAGGAACAAATACTGCACGCCTCATTTGGACTAAGTGTGCATCTATTAGTTTAACTCTACCTGTAATGGTACAGGGGTCAAACTCAAGGCCTGGGGGCCAGATGATCAT
Organism: Entelurus aequoreus; assembly: GCF_033978785.1. Lineage (NCBI taxonomy): Eukaryota > Metazoa > Chordata > Actinopteri > Syngnathiformes > Syngnathidae > Entelurus > Entelurus aequoreus. The sequence continues at coordinate 57,267,570 of NC_084733.1, forward strand.
TTTAGTGGCCCGCGAAAGCCAGGAAATATTACAATAAAATTGCAAGTCTTTTAACTTTAAAGGGGTCATATCATGCTAAACCAACTTTTCCTACCTGTTGGCACCTTTTTTAGTGTATTTGGGATTCCCATAAGTCCCAAAAATTGTAATCCAAATAATGGAGACGTGGCGGGGATATTAATAAAACACTTTTGCTGTTTAGAATTTGATAAACCATATTTTTCGAACCATAGGGCGCACCGGATTATAAGGCACACTGCCGATGAATGGTCTATTTTCGATCCTTTTTCACATATAAAGCGCATATAAAGGAGTCATATGATTTTTTATTTTTAATAAATTGAAAACACTTCCTTGTAGTCTACATAACATGTAATGGTGGTTCTTTGGTCAAAATGCTGCATGGATTATGTTTTACAGATCGTCTTCAAGTCGCTTTCCGACAGTCGCTTCTGGATGCGCCTTTTTGTGGGCAGTCTTATTTACGTGGCTCACCTTCGGCAGCGTCTTCTCCCCGTCATCTTTGTTGTACCAGTGTAGCATGCAAGGACAGTAGTGGAAGAAACGTCACAAAATGGAGCTAACTGTTTTAATAACATTCAGACTTTACTTAAATCAATAACGGTGCAGCATCTCCTCATCCGGAAACACATCACGGCCAGACAAATGTGTCCCTTAAAAAAATGTCCGACCGGAACTCTCTAATAACTAAAGTTCCTTGGGTGAGTAATGTAAACTCACTACACCGGTATGTTTTAGCGCTTTCATGGTGAGTTTACTGACAGATATAAGTTAGAACTTTACACTACTTTATATTAGAAATGGCAACAGCGGAGGATGAATGTCCCATAACAAGAAGATAGTGAAAAAGAAGAAGCTTATCGACTACGGACTACAAAGGCGGACTTGCGCAATTTTTCAAGATTCATGCAGATCCCAAATACAGATCAGCAGGTACCAGAAGATAAGAAAAGTTGCTTTTCCATAATACTGCGAAACAAAATGCCAGATAATATGTCTTACCTTATACACACACCATAATAATACTTGTATGTTAAATGCGCCGACAATCCATCAAGCGGTGCGGCTTTATAGCTTACCAAAGTCGTACTAAAATATTTTGAACGTCACTGGATTAAACATATATAATTTAAATTTACCCAAAGTGTCTTGCGTGCGTCCGCCATTGTAGTCCGTGCGGTAGTCAATAAGCTCCTTCTTTTTCTCGAACCTTTATCTCTCTCTTTTCTCTCTCCCCTCTTGTTGTGGGGCAGACTGGCTCCTCCACTATTGCCATTTCTAATACAAAGTAGCGTATTTTTGGAACGTATATCTGTCAGTAGACTCCATAAGGAAGCGCTAAAAACTACAACATGGATAGCGGAGAGAAGATCCTGTGGAGGTGGAGCCACATAATTAAGACAGCCCAGAGAGATGGTCATAAAGCAGCAGTGTTGGGACTAACGCGTAACAAAGTTACAAAGTAACGCGTTACTGTAACGCCGTTAGTTTCGGCGGTAACTGGTAATCTAACGCGTTATTTTTTATATTCAGTAACTCAGTTACCGTTACTACATGATGCGTTACTGCGTTATTTGACATTATTTTTTATGTAGTATCGACTAGAAATAGAAGATCTGAGTGTGTTTTATTGGAGCGCTGCAGTGTCGTTCTTCTGATTCTTCCTCTGTCACAAGCCGGAAGCGCGCTCTGTGTGTGTCTGGGTGTGGGGAGGGGAGGGAGGGGAGGGCGGGGGCGTGTCTGTGTTTACTAACAACAGAGCCGCAGTCGACTCGAGTGTCTTAACATGGAGATATTCTCACTTCTTTTTTTTGTCGAGCACAAAGAAAAGAACATTTTAGTTAAATGTAGGTTGTGTCTTGGATCAAATATCCCGTCTACTGCCTAAAACAACAATTCAAATCTGCCTGGTTAGGCTTTGTGTATGTCACGTGTGCCTTCCTTAGGTTAAGCCAGGTTTACAGCTATGTTGTATTATGCTGTTTGTTACTTATGTATGTTATGTTGCAGCTATTTAAAATAGTTTTTTCAATTTGTTCTGGCCTGAAATAAATTGGCCCTTTGAAACATATCTTTGTCTTTGTGTGTTGTATGTAGAGCACATTGCTTAGCAGAGTTCAGTGATGCAAATGCATGTCAAGTTGATCAACAAATTGTATTATTCTCCAGTGCAATAACAGTACTGAAATGAAAGCTAAAAGGGCATTAATGGGAGCTTTAAAAAAAAAAAAGAAGAACAAAAAAAGTAACTACATTAAAACTTTTCACAGTAACGCATTACTTTTTGGTGTAAGTAACTGAGTTAGTAACTGAGTTACTTTTGAAATAACGTAACTAGTAACTGTAACTAGTTACTGGTTTTCAGTAATTAACCCAACACTGTAAAGCAGCTTAGAGATTGGCCTGTAAAACATAATCCATTCAAAATGTTGACCTAATAACCACAATTACATTGCATGTAGACCACAAGGAATGTTTTAAATGTAGATAGAAAATTATAGCATTACCCCTTTGATATTATCTGATCATGCAACAAACATTAGATTAACATATATTCCAAAAAATGTTTTCTTAAAATAAACATAAATATGTATATATCTGCTTGACACCCTGATTCATGATTTCAAAGCAAGCTGTCCACCAATTTGTACGTAAACAAATATATATATACTGCATAGCAATTGTGTAGTTTTATCATGAGCCGATAATACATTAGTATTCATATTATACATTAATATTAAACCATTACTGTGACAAGGGATGGGTACTTTTCTCATTTGAACCGATACAGTACCACTTTCCAGTATCTGGGAATCGATACCGGTACTTAACGGTACCGACTTTACTTTCATGTGTGTTAATAAATATGAATCACATTTTTATTGGAACATTTGCTGATTATGATAACTTCTGTCCACTTGTTATATCGTGTTTTGTCATTACATTTCTGAGTCAATTTATTTTTTTAGCATTGAAAATGTAAATATTATTTAGGTAGTTTGGCTGAGTCTGCTGTCAGTGCTGATGGAGTGATGACCAATTGTTAGTGTTAGGGATGCAATGATATGATATTTTTATATCACGGTTATTATGACCAAAGGTAGCGCCGTTATTATTATCGCAATATTGTTGAATGTGCTAAAGAAGTACTTAAGTACTTACCATCATGTCCAAGATGGCGGCGCGCATGGACGCGACTCTCCCCTTAGGTGCATTGTTTATATTGTTTTTGTATAGTTTATTACTAGCCCAGACAGCAACCTGCTGGGCAAAGGTTATGTACAGCCGAAACGATTTGTTGGAGATTGGATTGCGGTCTGAGCAGGCTATTTCGGTGGATTTTACGAGCCGACACAACATCCCGGAGGAGCTAGCACGTAGCCCTGGAGCACCGTGGCTACCGCTCTCGGCAAGGCGGAGGCGGAGGCGAAGACGCCGTGGCCGAAGGGGCGGCTTGTTAGCCAGACTAAAGATGAACCCAAACAGACCAGCGATACCAAGTCTATTCCTGGCTAATGCAAGATCCCTCGCTCCTCATGGTGAAGAGGATAAGATGGACGAGGTGAGGCTCCATGTAACACACAACACTGTGATGGATAGCTGCGCGCTATTGTTTACGGAAACCTGGCTAACGTCCTCAGTCCCAGACATTAACATGGAGCTAACCGGTCACACAACACACAGGCAGGACAGAAACGCAGAGGCTACCGGCAAGCGCAGGCCTGGCCCTAACCAATCTGGCGCCCTAGGCAAGATTTTAGGTGGCGCCCCCCCCCCCCCCCCCCCCCACATCGGCAGTGAAGTGTATATACTCACAAGAAACCGAATAGCTTTGTCTTTGACCTTTTTTTTTACTTAAAGAAAGCAAATTAACATATTATATGAGAATGTTATGTTATGATTATCTTTAACCAAATCACAGCAGTGCTCAAATTAAAAAACAGCATTCCCTCTCATGTGATATTGCTTAATTAACATTAATGATGTGCACTTTAACAACTAGGCTTTCAACTATACCTAATATATAAAGGGGTGGAAAAGTGACTATTACCTGCAGGGCAAACATTAGCTAACCAGAAGGCAATAACTATGTAAACATAAAACACCTGCTTAAAAGATCTAATACAAATGTCCCTGAGGAATGTAAGGTGGGAGTACTGTAATTACCTAACGTTACATTATTATTTTCCATAACAATTTAGCCCCCTCCACAATATTAACCCGACGTTAAAACAGAACTAGCTATTTATTGATTAGCAATTGCCGAATCATGTAACATTAGCTTAATGCTAAAAAGCCAGGTTACTATCACATTCTGTAACAGACAAATAATTTCATGTAGGCTAACGTTACCTACCTGCTACCTCTGTCTTTTTTTCGTTTCTCCTCCCCTTCTTTTCTCTTTTTTCTTCCCTGGGCACCTGACAGTTTTGGCCGTTTTGACATCTTGTGTTGATTTTTTGATGTGGTAAGAGTCATGATAGGGGAAGGGAGGGGGCGCACCGTGCGGGGGGATGGAGGGGTGGGGGTGGGGGGGCGGTGGGGGGGCGTAATGTTGTAACAAATAATATTTCTATTAAATAGGCTTTACTTTGCATTTTAATTAACGTGGGATTATTTTTTGTATTTAGAAATAATAGTACCAACTTTTTTTTTTTTTTTCCCTCCAACATTTGTGGCACTGGCGTGGCGCCCCCTGATGGACGGCGCCCCTTAGCATTTGCCTATACGGCCTATGCCACGGGCCGGCCCTGGGCAAGCGGCGTGGGGTGGATTGTTAACCTACCTAAACAACAACTGGACTTTAGATTCAAAGGTAGTAAACAGACACTGCTCCCAAAATCTTGAATATATTACAGTTAAATGCCGACCCTTCCATCTAGCAAGGGAGCACTTTGCTGTCCTGATCACTAACGTGTATATAGCTCCCGATGCTAACGCTAGCACGGCGCTAGTTCTACTGCAAGATACAATCAGTGCACAACAGAACAAATATCCTGACGCAGTCCACATCATATCAGGGGATTTTAATCATGCCGACCTGAAAAAGGTGCTCCCTAAACTACAAACACCAGCATGTGAAGTGGGCTTCGAGGGGAGCTAACACACTGGACAAAGTCTATTCCAACATAAAAAATGGGTATAGAGCCAAACAACTACCCCAACTTGGCAAGTCTGACCACATGTCCCTGCTCCTATTACCAGCTTACATACCAATAAGGAGAAGTGCTCCTATCACAACCAAAACGGTCAAAACATGGCCGTAGGGAGCCATGGAACAGCTGCAGGACTGCTTTGAAACAACAGTCTGGTCAGTTTTTGAAAACTCAGACTTGGAGCAGTACACAGCAAAATACTGCATAGACACTGTCACCGTGGACAAGCGCATCCGGGTCTACCCCAACAGGAAGCCCTGGATGACATAAAAGTACAGGGCTTACTCAAAGAGAGAGACAGTGCCTTCAAAACGCAGGACCAGGCACTCTACAGTGCTGCCAGAGCCAATCTGAAGAGAGGTATCAGAGAGGCAAAAGTCGAGCACAGGAGGAAAATGTAAGACCACCTTCAGAGCAACAACACCAAGGAGGTATGGAAAGGACTACAACATGACCAACTTCAGACCCAGTAACCCTTCGGCTGACGGCGACACCTCTCGAGCGGGGGAGTTAAATAGCTTCTTCACCTGATTCGAGAGAAAGACACCTGCGGCCGTCACAACACCCCCACCTAACACCCACAGCAGCCGTACCCTTATACTGGAAGAGCATGAGGTGAGGCGAACGCTGAGGGTGGTGAACCCGAGGAAGGCTACTGAGGGACTGTGCAGGCCAGCTGGCTGGGTTATTTACTAAGATCTTCACCCAGTCCCTCTCTCAGGCCGTCATCCCATCATGCCTGAAGACCTCCACAATAATCCCGGTGCCGAAGAAGAACTCCATCAGCTGCCTGAATGACTACCGTCCAGTTGCATTTACACCAATAGCCATGAAGTGCTTCGAGAAGCTGGTACGGACCCATATCACTTCAGTCCTCCCTCCTGAGCTCGACCCACACCAGTTTGCCTACAGAGCCAACAGGTTCACAGAGGACGCCATCCCCACAGCCCACACTCCTCTCTGGGACACCTGGAGATGGTGGAGAGCTACGTGCGGCTGCTTTTTGTGGATAATAGTTCGGCATTTAACACCATAATACCTGACAGACTGGTGTCCAAACTGTCAGACCTGGGTCTATCGAACTACATCTGCATGTGGATTAAGGACTTCTTATCCAACCGCCCCCAGAGGGTGCAGTTGGGCCGCCACATGTCATCGAGCCTATACCTCAGCACCGGCTCTCCACAAGGCTGCGTGCTGAGCCCCCTACTCTACTCCCTCTACACATACGACTGCACACGTGCCCACTCCAGCAACTCCGTCATCAAAATTGCGGATTACACCACCGTAGTCGGGCTCATCTCGGGGGGAGATGAGGCTGCATATCGGGACGAGGTGGAGAAACTGTCGGAGTGGTGCACAGTAAACAACCTGGCCCTGAACACCTCCAAGACCAAGGAGCTGGTCATAGATTTCAGGAGGAAAAAAAACAGACATCCTGCCCCTGGTCATCAGCGGTGACTGCGTGGAGACGGTCTCCGACTTCCGCTTCCTGGGAGTCCATCTGGACGACAACCTAACCTGGAGCACCAACACCACGGCTACCATCAAAAAGGCACACCAGAGACTGCACTTCCTGAGAATACTCACGAACAACCACCTCTCACAGGAACTGCTGGAGTCTTTCTACCGGTGCTCTATTGAGAGCATCCTGACCTACTGCATCTGCGTGTGGTTCAGCAGCTGCACGGCCGCAGAGAGAACGGTGCTCCAGAGGGTCGTAAAGTCCACCCAGAAGATCATCGGATGCCTCCTCCCCTCCCTGGCTGACCTGTACAGCTCCCGCTGTCTCAGGAAAGCACAGAGAATCCTGAAAGACCCATCCCACCCCGGGCACTGCCACCTAGAACTGTTACCCTCGGGCAGACGCTATAGAGTGCTAATAGCGGGCACAAAAAGACAAAAAAACAGTTTTTACCCAAGAGCCATAGTAGCATTAAACAGGCCTGAGTGAGCACAATGTGTCCGTCATTACTGCTGATGCTGGCTCACCATCTCTTCTCATCCTCCTTGACCTCACTGCAGCATTCGACACTGTTGATCACCGCATCCTCCTACACCGCCTACACTCCACCATTGGACTCTCTGATACTGCCCTAAACTGGTTCACGTCCTACCTCACCGATAGAACAGAGTTTGTCTCTCTGAGAGTCGGACACACTCTCTGTCACCTGTGGTGACCCTCAAGGATCAGTCCTCGGCCCCACCCTTTTCACACTCCACATGCTCCCTCTTGGCCGTGTCATCAGCCAGCACGGAATATCATTCCACTGCTATGCCGATGACACTCAACTCTACCTAAAAACAAACCCAACCCCCTCTGCAGCCCTGCCATCATCCACACTTACCAACTGCCTGGAGGAGATAAAAGCGTGGATGAAACACAATTTTCTTCAACTAAACAGCTCAAAAACGGAAGCCATTCTAGTCGGCACCCCACATCAGACTCAGTCATACACCATCACCAGCATCACCTTCTCCGGCCACGACATTCACCTCTCATCCTCAGTCACTAATCTGGGTGTTAGAATGGACCCTCACTTGACCTTTGAGGCTCAAATAAAACAACTGTGCAAGACGTCCTTCTACTACCTCAGACAAATTACTAAACTCCGCCCCTCACTCACTCTCTCTGATGCCGAGAGGCTCGTCCACGCCTTTGTCTCCTCCAGGCTAGACTACTGCAACGCACTTCTTGTCGGGATCTCCAGCAAGAACACCCAGAAGCTGCAGTACTTACAGAATAGTGCTGCTAGGATCCTGATGAGAGTGCGAAAATATGACCACATCACCCCAATTCTGAAATCCCTTCACTGGCTTCCTGTTCCACTCAGGATTGAATTCAAGGTCTCCCTGCTAACCCACCAGTGGCTCCATGGAAATGCCCCCCTCTACCTCAAAGAACTACTCACCCCCAAATCCTCCACACGACACTTCCTCTCCGGACAGGCTAACCTCCTCCAACCTCTGAGGACAAAGCTACGAACAATGGGAGACCGGGCTTTCTGCTCCGCCGCTCCCAGTCTGTGGAACGCTCTCCCTGACCATCCGAGGGCACCCCAGACTGTGGATGCTTTTAAAAAAGGCTTAAAAGCCCTTCTTTTAAAAAAAGCCTTTTTTTAGATATGTGCATACTAGCTATAACTATTTGGTTGCTGTAGTTTTTATTTTTATTTATTTCTTTATTATCTTTTTTTATTTATTTTATTTTTTTGTTAATACTCTGTAGCACTTTGAGATTGTTTACTCAATATAAAGTGCTTTATACAAATAAAATATATTATTATCATTATTATTATGTCCTCATGTGTCATGTCTTTTTATTTTTTCGGACTATAATGTGCAATAATGTTATATGTGTATATGTATATATATACAGTATATGCATATGTATGGATATGTGCATGTGTGTGGATATATACATATATATATATAGATACATATTTTCTTTTTTATCTTTTTTACTATTTATATTACTAAATTATTGTGTATGCACCTTAGGGGATCTGCTCCAATGTTGATGTTCTTTGAACCTGATCACTGTAATAATTACAATAAAAACTCTATTCTATTCTATTCTATTCTTATACACAGTGAAATCCTTAGATTTTTTAAATAACTAAAATAAATAGACACACTGTTTCAAAAGCCACTATTTTGCATGTTTTTTTGTTTCTTATGCTTCACTGATAGTGTTTTAGTCTCAGTTTTTATTTGTTTTAACGGCTAAACGTTTATTGTTTTGAATATTGATTTGTACTTCAGCACTTTGATTCATTTAAATTTAAAGTGTGTTGCAAATAAAATCTGTTATTTTACTATATCTGGCGGCCGTTCTACTATTTGGGTGTCCAACGCTTTTCATTGGTAAGACCACATCCTCTCGTATTTTTCCGAACAATCATTCTGTGCTATGACAGCACATCTTGAGGGTTAAATGTGCACAATTGAATAGCTTAGTTTTTTAAACAATAATGTGTTCATTTAAGTTTCAGATTGAGGTATGTAATTCCCTAATGGGTAAGAACGTTAAAATTATTTTTTTCATGTTAGCATTTAAGCTAGCGCCAGTCAGTTTGGAAATGTATAAGAAACAAAAAAACAATGAAAGTGTCAACTGTATATGGCTTGTATATATGCATTTTCATGGAAGGAATAAAAAGAAATGATGATGATGAAGTTTGTGAGTGCAGCTTATAATTATTTTTTTTTAAATGGTAACACTAACCGTAGGGAGTTTTAGACTTAGAATTAGACAAACTTTAATGATCCACAAGGAAAATTGTTCAACACAGTAGCTCAGTTACAATGACGGAAAGTGTAAGGATGGAAAGGACAATGCAGGTATAAATAGACTAATATAGCGATAAAAAATCTAACATACAGAAGGGACGGCGTGGCGAAGTTGGTAGAGTGGCTGTGCCAGCAATCGAAGTGTTGCTGGTTACTGGAATTCAATTCCCACCTTCTACCTCCTAGTCACGTCCGTTGTGTCCTTGGGCAAGACACTTCACCCTTTGCCTCTGATGGCTGCTGGTTAGCGCCTTGCATGGCAGCTCCCGCCATCAGTGTGTGAATGGGTAAATGTGGAAATACTGTCAAAGCGCTTTGAGTACCTTGAAGGTAAAAAAGCGCTATATAAGTATAACCCATTTATCATTTATTTATCATTTATATACAAATATATACATAATATGTGTACAGAATAATATATATATATATATATACAGATATATTATATTATGTCTATAACATATATACAATATATACCAATGACCATGTACAATATTACAGTATATACAGTATATGTGACAGCAGCAGCATAAAATAGAGAGTAGATCCAGCAGGAAATAGAAAATAGACATTAGAAACATTATAAACAAAGAGAAGTAGCTAACATGTCAGGTGTCAGGTAATAGGCAGATGTCATCTATTGCTGTATGGCGAGTGATTTTACAGCTGGATGGAGTGTGGAATGAAGGAGTTCTTGAATCGCACAGTGCGGGAAGGAAGTTGAAGGAGCCTGTTGGAGTATGAACTCCGCTGTCCCTTAATTGTCAGGTGGAGTGGGTGGGCAGGATTGTCCATGATGGCGAGCAGTTTGTCCAGTGTCCTCCTATCCCCCACTGACACAAACGCCTCCAACTGCGTGCCAATAGTTTGGCTGGCTTTTCGGATCAGTTTATCAATCCGGTTTGAGTCCATTTTGCTGGTGCTGCTCCCCCAACCAACCACTGCAAAGTACAGTGCACTGGCCACAACAGACTGATAAAATATCTCTAACAGCTTGCTGCACACATTAAAGGACCTAAGCTTCCTCAGGAAAAAGAGTCTGCTCATGCCCTTCTTGCAAACAGCTTTGCAGTTGTCCTTCCAGTCCAGTCTGCTGTTCAAGTGGACTCCCAGGTACTTGTACTGCTCCACTACTGCTACCTCCCGGCCCTGGATCTTGATGGGCTCCACCGGGGTCACTCTCTTCCTGAAGTCGATGACCAGCTCCTTGGTCTTGTCCACATTAAGGACCAGATGGTTCGCCTGAGACCACTCCACAAAGTCAGCGAGCAGTGTCCTGTACTCCAATTCCCGTCCCTCCCTGATACACCCAACCACAGCAGAGTCGTCAGAGTATTTATGCAGGTGGCAGGACCTGGAACTATACTGGAAGTCTGAGGTGTACAGGGTGAACAGGAAAGGAGACAGGATGGTCCCCTGTGGAGCACCTACACCACTGACCACAGTATCCGACAGGGACCTCCCCAGTCGCACAAACTGGGGCCTGTCAGACAAGTAATCAGTGATCCAGGAGACAATGGATGAACTGACACCCATCCTGAGCAACTTGTCACTCATCAGTATTGGCTGAATGGTGTTAAAGGCACTGGAGAAATCAAAAAACATGATCCTCACAGTGCCCCTCCCACCATCCAGGTGAGAGTGAGCATGATGCAGCAGGTAGATAACAGCATCGTCCACTCCTACATGGGGCTGATATGCAAACTGTAGAGGATCCAGCCAGAAGTTCAATGTCCGGCGTACAAACACACTCCTTAAAGGTAATATGAGCAGGATTACATCACCTCTCGTTCACCAAGATGGCAATCCCGCCGCCTTTTTTCTTACCGCTCAGGAGTGTGTTTCTATCCGCCCGTAAGATTGTGAAGCCGGGTAGAGACGCGCTGTGGTCCGGGAAGTCCGCGTGTAGTCAAGTCTCCGTAAAGCACATGATGCTGCACACGGCGTACTCCTTTTGAGTTCGGGCGAGCCCAAACAATTTGTCCATTTTGTTCGCCAAAGACCGCACGTTCCCCATGAGGACCGAGGGGATTGCAGGCTTAAATTTCCTTCTGCGCTCCTTCATCTTTATGCCGGCACGGCGTCCCCTGCGCTTTTTCCGTATTTCCTCGGGAAGGTCCGGCCGCGTTCCCCATAGCGCTGGTAAGGAGAGCGCAAACAGCTCCTCGCGTGTGTAAACAAAAGGTCTACTGCTCCGCTGATCAAAGCCAAACACAAAACGGCCCAAAAAGAAAAAGAAAAGTAACGAAAACACACAAAAACGCCCAAGAACCATAATTAGTGGTTTATGGAAGGTAAGAGATAAAAAAGGCAAGAAAAGATAAGAATAATACCAAAAATAAAGTAAAATGAAAGGAATTCAAAGGAGCTACTGTGATGTGCTGCCACTCTTCCAGGCGCACTCTTATTTTTACTGTGGTTATCATTAATATAATTTATTGCTAAAAAGTAAGAGTCTGCAACTGGATGTGCTGCCACGCCCAACCCATGTACTGTAACATGGCACAGTTTAATTTATTGTGAAACTTTGCCTAGTAGACCGGCAGGTTTCGTTCGGTGCCAAAAAAGTACTGTATTTAGTGCCTATCACTAACTGTGTCAGTCATGTCTTGCAGTGTAACATGCCAGTATTACACAATTATGTTTAGAATAAGACTAATAGCCTGTAATGATAACTTATTTCCTGTTCTTTATTTGCTGCTCAAATTTTTTTGTTTTGATGTGTGAGCTTACCGAGCAGTAGTAATGTGTTAAATGTTCAAGCGAAAAGTTAAAGTTAAAGTCCCAACGATAGTCACACACACACTAGGTGTGGTGAAATTATCCTCTGCATGTGACCCATGTTCACCGCCTGGGAAAACGTTTTATTTTATTTTTTGGTTAAAGCGTCATCATATGGCAGTATATTAACCAAATACATTAAGACCTTCAGAGCTCCCATCAGGGCCTTTAACATAAGGTATTACTCTGTGTGGGTTTTTGCAAATTGAGTTTCGTCTCCGCAATGTGGTGTTTATCATTCACTATGTTTCCATGCACTAAATGTGTTTGATTTCTCAAATAGTTAGTTTTTTTGTATTTTCACACCTAGGAGTGAAGTCCAAGTGTCCATGTGTAGTGAGTCTTATTCTGCGTTGTGTAGTTTTTTAAATAAAAGACACTTCACCATGCCGTCGGTTCAGTATTTATTGGCAACCTGTGTTGGAAACACGAAACAACACATACAGGTCTCAACTTTCTGGCGGACTGATATCTGCTTTTTACACTCAAAAGTCCAAAGGAAGAGGAAGTAAACAACATTAATTCATATAAAAATAATAATAAATTAAATTACATTAGCAAAAACGTTTTATCACAAAATAATAATAATGCACAAATCCACATACCTGTGTTGGAAACACGAAACAACACATACAGGTCTCAACTTTCTGGCGGACTGATATCTGCTCCTGTGTGGTGTAAATACCATGCGTAAATACTACCAAACAATTCACACAGTAAGATGCTCTACTTCTAAATAAACGAAATTGTGCATAAAAATTACTTCAAACAACACATCACTTGTATACACAACATTATTGGTTTAACTTTTAAAGTATCTAAGAACGCTTAGGAAGAATATTTACAATATGAAGAAACACGGAGCAGTGAAGAACTTTTACCTTGCACTCAAAAGTCCGAAGGAAGAGGAAGTAAACAACCGAAAAAACAGCAAAGACACTTCCCGCACCGGACATCCAGTTCTTCAAAATAATAGCGATACTTCAAAATAAAATATAACACCCTGTCTAGTTCAGAACATAAAACTTGAATACACCTCACGGTGATGCTTGGACACGTCATCAGTGATAAACCCGGTGTCATAGGGTGTTTCGGGTCTTTAATCATCAGACACCCTCACCCGGGCGACCCAGCCGGGGGTGATCAGACCCCGGCCTGTGTCCAAGTAGCGCACCACGGATCCCCCCTACGGATCCACAGCCACCGGGAGGCCTTTTCTGCGGCCTCTAAGATGTTCTTGGTGGCTTTTCTCGACTGCAGTCCTCTAATGCCAAGGATTCTGAACACACGCTGTAGTGAGTGACCAGCAAAACCCCTGCACCCAATTTCGACTGGTTCACAGCGGGCTCTCCAGCCGTTACTCCGACACTGTGCAGTGAGCTCAGCGTATTTGGCTCTCTTTCGCTCATTTGCTTCGTCAATTTGCTCCTCCCAGGGGACAGTAAGCTCCAATAGCACCACTTGCTTGGTTGACTCCGATGCTAACACCATGTCTGGGCGGAGTGACGTGGTAGCGATATTGGCCGGGAACTTGAGTTGCCTTCCCAGGTCAACATGGAGCTGCCAGTCATGAGCGGTGGCCAGGAGCCCTCCTGAGAAGTTGGGCTGGCGGCTTGCCTTCTGTCCTGCTCTGATGGAGGTGATTGACTGCTTCGGGGCGGCCTGGGACTTGCTGTTTTGTATCGCTGCGCAGATAGAATCCGCCAGGGCTTTTAAAACTTGGTCGTGGCGCCAGCGATACCGCCCCTCCCTTAGTGCCTTTGGGCAACAGTTTAGGATGTGCTCCAAGGTGCCCCTCCTCTGGCACAGTTTGCACTCCTGAGTCTCTGCTAGGCCCCAGATGTGCAGGTTGGAGGGGCATGGGAGAACATCATACACAGACTGTATGAGGAATTTTGTGCGCAGAGGTTCAGCTCTCCAGAGCTCTGCCCAGGTGAGTTTTCGAGGTTCTGCATGCTCCCACCTTGTCCACGCCCCTTGTATGGACATGCTGACCATCCGGCAGCAACGTTCTTCTTCCACCTCTGCACGGATCTCCTCTTGGACCAGTTGGCGCTTCTCCTTGCCACGGGCCCGGTCCAAGCATGGCTTTGGAAAGCTGCCGAGGCCTGCCCTCCCCCTTGCCACAGTACACAACAAGGTTTTGTGCCTCAGCCGCGCCTCTGCTGTGCTTACGGCTTCTTGTGCCTGCCACTTCCTCCCGGTCTTAACAATGATTCCTGCCGGGGCGACCTTGACATCTGCGGAGTCCCTGTACATCATTACCTCTCTGGAGCGGGTGACCTTGAATTCCTCCAACAGGCCCCCTGAGAGGGAGCTGCAGCTTGGTGGAATCGCCATAAAGAGCAATGCTGCTTAAGGACAGAGGGAGCCCCAGCCATCTCCTTAGGAACTGGCTGATGGTCTTCTCTAGTACCTCAACCGTTGTCATTGGTACCTCGTAGATTAACAGAGGCCAGAGTATTCTAGGCAAGACTCCGTGTTGGTACATCCAGGCTTTAAACTTTCCTGGGAGACCAGATTTGTCGATGGCTGTGAGCCATGAGGTCAGATCGCTCTTTGTCTGCTGCAAAGCCACTGCATCCTTCAGGGAGCTATCAAAGATCTTGCCCAGGCTCTTGACAGGTCTTTTGGTCACCGTTGGAATCAAGTACCCTCCAACTGTAAAGCGGAAATGGTCGGCCACTTTACCTTTCTTTAGGACCAGAGACCTGGACTTTGCTGGCTTGAAGCTCATCTTTGCCCATGTGATGAGCCGTTCAAGCCCCTGGAGGAGCCACATGCACCCAGGCACGGATGTGGTCATCACTGTCAAGTCATCCATAAAAGCTCTTATGGGGGGCTGCCGGGTCCCAGATCTTGATTTTGGCCCTCTGCATTCAACCTTTCGCAGACTTGACAATCATGTTCATTGCCAAGGAGAAGAGTGACACTGAGATTGTACAACCAGTGATTATGCCCTTCTCCAGGCGGTTCCAGGCAGATGTTACTTGGCTTGAGGAGACTCTTGCTTGGAAGTTGTTGTAGTAGTCCATGATGAGGTTGCAGATCTTCCAAGGAACATGGTGTCTTGTCAGTGCTATTTCAACAAGTTTGTGCGGGATAGATCCGTAGGCGTTGGTTAAGTCAAGCCAGAGAGTTCATAATATAGCGCAACAACATCACACTATTACACATGCACACTCTCTAATTCAACTATTAGTCATTTGCCATGTCCCTCCTGTACACTGGGGGGCGCTACTTCCTTTTCGCGCGGTTAAATTAAATCATTTTCCGGTTGAGCTACGACATCCCCCTAGGCATTTGCGGATCCTTACACCTTGTTTTAACTGATGTCCGCTGTAATATTGGCACAGATTACAAATACTACATTTGTAATGGCTATGTTAATGTTAAATAGCAGACAGCATCAAGAAATGATCTTGGATTGCGCTAGGAACATGGCGCTACTACAAAGAATGTATCTGGGCAAATGCAATGAAAGACCAGCATAAGAGTTTTTTTTAAGGAATTTTCGGACGAAAATCATGGAAACAGAACTTTTGAATGTCTTTAAATTCATCCAAAAGGCTTTGTGGATTAAAGGAAATAGTTTTAAATCTGAAGGAAAATACCGTTCAAGACGATGATGGCTGTTGTGATTTCAGGGTGCAGGTGAAATGAGATTTATTCCGAGTCTAAACAAACAAATGTGGATGACCGTAAAGTCTAACCAACAGTAAAAGTGAGAGTCCACAAGGAAAACATTTCACACTTGACATGACAATTGACAACTTAAAACAGGTGCGGGGAACAGCGTTCAAAGGCAGACGAGACAAGAAATAAGGAAGTAAAACTACTAAAGGAAAATTACAAAACAAGAGCGCAGGACAGGAACTCAGCACCAAACATGAAAATAACCAACAAACTCGAAATAAGTCACGGCCTGTTTAGACAGGCCGTGACAAGGACACCTCCAGGTTAAAGAGAGAATTGCCATCCCACAGCATTGTGTGACCATTATAGCAGGTCCCAAGCCTCTGTAGCTGTCTGAGGCTCCTAACCATTTGTGAAAAGATTACATGGTCAACATTGTTTTTTCCTGCTTACTGTAAATACGTCGAGCAACAACAGAATTAGCTAGTAACAATCACAATTAGTTTTATGTTTCGAAAGAGCTAATAGATACAGTAGTAATAGCAAACATCTTTATTGTATGTCAAACAAAGCTAGCCATGCTATTGACTTACATGCTGTATAGCAACTTTGACATGCCAGAATTTGTCAACCTAAAGGACACATGACTCATGTATACAATAAACCATTTGACTTAAACGCCTGTCAAAACACTATTTCATTTTCCAAGGATGAGACAACAGTCACAGGAGAACAAGATAAGCATCTGAGCCACATTGAGCTTGGTTCCTGTTTGTCCTTTGGGAGAAGGACTCTTTAGTCGACAATGCAACTACAACTGGTTCTGCTAAAGCTATCATGGCATGAGAGAGAATGAGAATCATTGTTTTCAACATGGGTTCCCACCTTGGACAATAAAAGCCTTCCACTGGACAGGGTGCCGAGTAAACTACAATACACGTTAACCACTTCATTCATTCGTTCATTACTGCTAATGTGAGCTAATAAGCATCCAAAGCACAATGGGACCTCCCAAATGGTGAGTTTGGAAGTTATGTCATTTCCCTTCCATAACCTACCCCCGTTTCCAGACCCTTGTCCCATCATATGGGTGTCATCTTTGGGTGTAACTCTTAGAAGTACTTTTTGTTGTCAAGTAATACAATATGCATTGTTCTACTGGCCTCTGCCTCACATGACAAACATTAGAATGATGCTTCTGTCTCAGTTTAAGTACACCATAAGGACAAAAGTATTGGCACACCTTGCTAAATGAAAGGAACCGATAAGTGGCTCTCTGTTGGGTATGAATTATTATAGGGGTCTCCAACTTGTATCGCTATTAGAGCTACATTGACAAAAACAGGAAAGGTGAGTTATTTGTGTTAAATGTACGACTGGCAAAATTTCAATTGTACTTAATTCACAGCTCACAGATCTCCACTTAAAAAGGATGGTTATTGTCTTTATTTTTGTGGTAATTTGTCATTAGAGACATAATGTCTGAACTGACCAGTTATAAACATTTCTGTAAAAAGTTACTGAAAGTATTTTAGGCCCTTTAGTGAGCTACTCAAAATAAAGCTGACAAGATAATCATAGCTCAGAAGCTGATACCTGCAAACAATTGTATTTCAAAATATGGAACATTTCCTAGGATAGGAGTAAAATTAAGGGATTTAAATGTTTATCACAGTTCGCCAAAAAAGTATAAATAATATTAATGTATCACAAGAGCATGTTGCTAACGGTAAATGGGTAGTTGAAAAAAGTTGTTAGCAGCAATACAGAACTAATGGCATGTGCAAAGACATTCCCAAGATTTTACAGTACTGTAACTGTATTCATTCTGTAAAGTTTGAGCAGAAATTGACAGTTGATACCCACCTGTGGCAATGTAAAATGATTACGGCTGTCAAATGATTAAAATATTTAATCGTGATTAATCGCATTGTGTTCAATGTTAAATCAAAAGTAATGGTGATTACCGTTAATTGCAGATGGATATTTTTATTTATCATTAATAAATGTACCCTCAACAGATAATATTCAAGTTTTTAATACAACACCCAAAACCAGTAAAGTTGGCACGTTGTGTAAATCGTAAATAAAACAGAATACAATGATTTGCAAATTATTTTCAACTTATATTCAATTGAGTAAACTGCAAAGACAAAATAATTAATATTGAAGTGAAAAACGTATATCTTTTGTAGCAAATAATCATTAATTTAGAATTTAATGGCATCAACAAATTGCAAAAAAAGGTGGCATGGGGGCATTTTTACCAGTGTGTTACATCGCCTTTCCTTTTAACACCACTCAGTAAACGTTAGGTAACTGAGACCAATTTTTGAAGCTTTTTAGGTGGAATTCTTTCTCATTCTTGTTGATGTACAACTTAAGTTGTTCAACAGTCCAGGCTCTCCGTTGTCGTATTTTACGCTTCATAATGCGGCACACATTTTCAATGGGAGACAGGTCTGGACTACAGGCGCCAGTCTAGTACCCGCAATCTTTTACTACGAAGCCACCCTGTTGTAACACGTGCATGTGGCTTGGTATTGTCTTGCTGAAATATGCAGGGGCGTCCATGAAAAAGACGTTGCTGGATGGCCACATATGTTGCTCCAAAACCTGTATGTACCTTTCAGCATTAATGGTGCCTTCACAGATGTGTAAGTTACCCATGCCTTGGGCACTAATACACCCCCATACCATCACAGATGCTGGCTTTTGAACTGTTTGCCTATAACAGTTCGGATGGTTCTTTTCCTCTTTGGTCCGGAGGACACAACGTCCACAGTTTCCAAAAACAATTTTAAATGTGGACTCGTCAGACCACAAAACACTTTTCCACTTTGCATCAGTGCATCTTAGATTAGCTCGGGCCCAGGGAAGCCGGCCGCGTTTCTGGGTGTTGTTGATAAATGGCTTTCGCTTTGCATGGTAGAGTTTTAACTTGCACTTACAGATGTAGCGACCGACTGTAGTTACTGACAGTGGTATTCTGAAGTGTACCTGAGCCCATGTGGTGATATCCTTTACACACTGATGTCGCTTTTTGATGCAGTACCACCTGAGGGATCGAAGGTCCATAATATCATCGCTTCCGTGCAGAGATTTCTCTAGATTCTCTAAACCTTTTGATAATATTACGGACCGTAGATGGTGAAATCCCTAAATTCCTTGCAATAGCCCGTTGAGAAATGTTATTTTTAAACTGTTCGACAATATGTTCACGTATTTGTTTACAAATACCCAATCATGGCACCCACCTGTTCCCAATTAGCCTGTTCACCTGTGGGATGCTCCAAATACATGTTTGATGCGCATT
Source organism: Entelurus aequoreus (assembly GCF_033978785.1). Classification (NCBI taxonomy): domain Eukaryota; kingdom Metazoa; phylum Chordata; class Actinopteri; order Syngnathiformes; family Syngnathidae; genus Entelurus; species Entelurus aequoreus. Next base: position 57,286,773 of record NC_084733.1, read on the forward strand.
CCTCAACTTTCTCAGTCTTTTTTGCCACTTGTGCCAGCTTTTTTGAAACATGTTGCAGGCATCAAGTTCCAAATGAGCTAATAAATTAAAAAAATAAAATAAAAAAATAAAAAATAACACATTTTAACAGTTTGAACCTTAAATTTAAAAAAAAAGTATCTCGTCTTTGCAGTGTATTCAACTGAATTCAGGTTGGAAAGGATATACAAATCGCTGTATTCTGTTTTTATTTAGGATTCATTATTTTTTTTTTTTAAACAGCTCATCACAAGATGGACAAGAACATGCTTTTAATGACAATAGAACAATTACTTGCTTGGCACTCAGCATCAAGGGTTGGAATTGGGGGTTAAATCACCAAAAATGATTTCCGGGCGCGGCACCGCTGATGCCCACTGCTCTCCTCACCTCCCAGGGGGTGAACAAGGAGGACAAATGCAGAGGACAAATTTCACCACACCTAGTGTGTGTGTGACAATCATTGGTACTTTAACTTTAACTTAACAAGATGGACAAGAACATGATTTTAATGACAATAGAAAAATTACCTCAACAATGTGACAAAATAAAGAATAATCAAAATTGTAAAGAAATGTAAATCCAAGACCTCAACTGACTGTTATGGAATATACATGAAAACAATAAAACAAAGTTATTTAAGAAATTTCGGAACCACTAATGTATATTAGCAGTCTATCCTTTCAAACAGGCACATTCACAGACAAAATGAAAATAGCAAAAGTTTTACCAATTTATAAGACACTTTTCAAACTAGAGGCCTATTTCCTTATACTTCCACAATTTTCTAAAATTATTTAAAAAAATTTCAATAACAGATTGGACAAATTCACAAACAAAAGTGGAACACTCGTGGAGAACTAACACGGATTTTGAGTTAATATCTTTTCATAAATAGCATTAATAGTGTGCAGCTACAGTATTTATGGATCCATCAAAAACATTTGATACAATTAATCATAATATCTTAATAAACAATTTAGAACGGTATGGCATCAGATAATTGGTATTGATCTGGATTAGAAGCTACTGAACCAACAGGAAGCAATACCTGTAACCACAGGTAAAAATACGTCAACAGAGCTCGAAATATCTTGTGGCGTACTTCAGGGATCAATACTGGGACTAAAAATGTAACATTTTTCTAAAAACAACATTTGTAAAGTTACAAAGGATTTAAAGGCCTACTGAAACCCACTACTACCGACCACGCAGTCTGATAGTTTATATATCAATGATGAAATCTTAACATTGCAACACATGCCAATACGGCCGGGTTAACTTATAAAGTGCAATTTTAAATTTCCCGCCACACTTCCGGTTGAAAACGTCTTTTTATGCTGACGTATGCGCGTGACGTCAAGGGTTGGACCCATTGAATCCTATACAAAAAACTCTGTTTTCATCTCAAAATTCCACAGTATTCTGGACATCTGTGTTGGTGAATCTTTTGAAATTTGTTTAATGAACAATGGAGACTGCAAATAAGAAAGTTGTAGGTGGGATCGGTGTATTAGCGGCGGACTACAGCAACACAACCAGGAGGACTGAGAGATGGATAGCAGATGCGCTAGTCGCCGAACTCACCTTAACTTCCTCCATCTACGGGCCGCCAACTGCATCTGTGATCGGGTGAAGTCCTTCGTTGCACCGTCGATCGCTGGAACGCTGGTGAGTACGGGTGTTGATGAGCAGATGAGGGCTGTCTGGCGTAGGTGGAGAGCTAATGATTTTAGCATAGCTCTGTGAGGTCCGGTTGCTAAATTAGCTTTAATGGCATCGTTAGCAACAGCATTGTTAACCTTCACCAGCCTGGAAAGCATTAACCGTGTAGTTACCTGTCCATGGTTTAATAGTATTGTTGATTTTCTATATATCCTTCCAGTCAGGGGTTTATTTATTTTGTTTCTATATGCAGTTAAGCACGATGCTATCACGTTAGCTCGTCGCTAAAGTGTTTCGCCGATGTATTGTCGTGGAGATAAAAGTCACTGTGAATGTCCATTTCGCGTTCTCGACTCTCATTTTCAAGAGGATATAGTATCCGAGGTGGTTTAAAATACAAATCCGTTATCCACAATAGAAAAAGGAGAAAGTGTGGAATCCAATGAGCCAGCTTGTACCTAAGTTACGGTCAGAGCGAAAAAAGATACATCTTGCACTGCATTCTAGTCCTTCACTCTAACGTTCCTCATCCACAAATCTTTCATCCTCGCTCAAATTAATGGGGTAATCGTCGCTTTCTCGGTCCGAATCTCTCTCGCTCCATTGTAAACAATGGGGAATTGTGAGAAGTCCTTCCTCCGGTGACGTCACGCTACTTCCGGTACAGGCAAGGCTTTTTTTTTATCAGCGAGCAAAAGTTACAACTTTATTGTCGATGTTCTCTACTAAATCCTTTCAGCAAAAATATGGCAATATCGCGAAATGATCAAGTATGACACATAGAATGGATCTGCTTTCCCTGTTTGAATAAAAAAAATTCATTTCAGTAGGCCTTTAAAGTTAGTATCAATAGCGAATGACACAACTGCAGTTTGTTAAAGAGAAAACACACCGAAGCTAATCCTAAAAATAACAGAAGAAATTAACAAATTAAGGAGATGGTTTGACAAAAACAGACTATCTTTGAATGTCACTAAAACGAAAATAATGCTACTCAGTCAAACACAAATACAAATATACAGAGTAGACATTGAAAAAATAAAATAAAATAAAATGAGTTTTGTGTGTAATAATGGATGAAAAAAATAACTGGAAATTTCATGTAAAATATACCACATAATGTGGCAACAAAATATATCAGTAATGAATAAAGCAAAATATTAACTGGACACAAAAAATCACTCAATATTCTCTACTGCTTGCTAGTGTTACCATATCTGAGTATTGTGGATAAATATGGGTAAATAACTACAAAAGTATACTTCATTCGCTAACCGTGTTACAAAAAAGATTAGTTTGAATAATACATCATGTTGGATATAGAGAACATATAAATACTTTATTTATTGGATCAAATATATTGAAATTCAATGATTTGATGAATTTGCAAACAGCTAAAATTATGCACAAAGCAAACTATAACATGCTACCCAAGAATGTACAACAATTCTTCTCAACAACAGAGGAAAAATATAACCTTGGATAAAACTCTAATTTAAAACATTTGTATGCACGTAAAACAATTAGAACCTTTAGTATATCAGTAGGTGGAACTGATTTATTGAATGGAATAAACAATTATGTCAAACTAATAAAATTATCCAGTTTAAGAAGCTGTTCAAATTAAAATGGATTACAAAAAACAGGGAAGAAGAATTTTGATAAACATCTTTAACTTTATTGAACATTGGATATTAAACATTTCATGTGAATCATAACTGAATTAGCTATTAAGAGATCCGTTATGCTTCATTGATGTCAATTGTTTTATAAAATGAGGACAGGAAATGATCATAGTTCTACTAAATTGCCATGACTTGGGAAAGGGGTAAGATTATAAATACGCTTGACTTCTTCCTACAGTGTGTTGGTGTCTTGCCAGATTTTTTACTTTGTAGGAATACAGTATTTGTATTCCTGCTGTAGGAGCACTTACATTCAAAGGAGAAGAGCTACACTTCACCAGTTTCAAAGATTAATAACACAAAATGTGGATTGTTACAACTATGGTTAGATTGTCAAATATGTTTTGTAATGTAATCTATGATATTTCTACCTGAATAAATCATTTTGATATTCTATACATTACATGTAGTACACGTTAATGGTGTTCATGTCCCTGCATGGCAATATGTTAACCTCTATTTAGTAATAAAATGTAATATTCAACTTTCAAAACATTCTGTAATTAAGAACCATCAACTAGAATATGTTATACAAGAATGTACACTATATTTCAACAAGAAAATTCTCCCTCTTCCTCCCTCGATTCCTCAATTGCTGTACTAGCATTTATTTAAGTACAAATAATCACAGATCAATTACAAAACAGCATGATCGTACTGTATGATATGTTTAATTGTGTTAGTGTTAAACCGGATTTGACGCGTAGCGCTTTTATTTTGAAGCCAAAACTGTGTGATTGGTTTGAGAAGTTTGATATGTTTTTACGGTGTGAAAGTCGCCGATAAAAAAGTGACTCGAGACTTCCTGCCTACCACCTTTACGTTCTGCTAACTTATTTATCCCTTCTTACTAGACCAGTTACAGTAACAATGTACAGTTTAGGTGATCAATGCAGTAAACTGTAATCTAAACATGGAGCTGAAGCTCCACTCATCTGAATGTAAAGCGCGCCAGCAGGCATTTGCTACAGTGATGACGGCTCACAGCGATCATGAATGATAATAGTCTTGTCTTGTCTGGAAAACAACTGCCCATGGCTTTGGACCTGGGTTTTCCATAATGTACCCTTTTCTTTGGCCATTTCTGCTCTCTATTTTTCCCCCGCTTGTGACGCTAAAGTAACTGAACGCAACTACATTTTTTGGCGCCATGGAATGGACCAAAAGTCAAACAGAATGCGTGCGCGTTAGTCGCGCATCAAAAAAATGACTGTCGTTGAAGAAATTAAAGTTATAGTTATCGTGTTAAATTTGATAGCCCTAATAATTATATCACAACATTGTTTACGAGTTAATCCTACATGCAAGTGTCATGTGTGAGCATTTTAGCTAGAAGCTCACAGTCATTTGTAGTAATACAAGGTTACTCTTAGTTTTTCGGTCCGGTTACTATCGTTTACATCGACACCAGTGTTATTATGTTACAGATTATTGATAACGATACCGAATACTCTGGGATTTTTTCTACAACCGTCTAGGCATGCCTTTATGGACCTTAAGAAAAATATTTCCCCCAAACTGTTCCCACAAATGTCTTGGGAAGAACCTCTGTAAGTTTGACGTGTCATGACACATTTAAGCTGAACCTGGAAACCATTTGCTTGAATTTGTAAGGCGGAGCCTTCCTAATGATGGAAAAGTGCTCCGGACGCACTGAGCAAAGACAAGAGGCTTGATGGGAAGTCTACACAAATGTTTCCTTTTAGGGCGCTTGAAGCTGTGTAACCACCACATGATAAAAAGTAATCACAAGTTCTCAAATCAACAAGTGGATTTTATCTTTGTTCAAACACAACGTAATGTACTTTTAGAGGCATTTTTTTCTGAAATTAACTTGAACCCACAGCTTTTGTCTGAAAATATGCTATGTGAACCAACGATCAATGGCAGACAAACCTAAAGGTTTTGTCATTTACTATTTTCTTGTCTCAGAGGTGCTGTTCAAAGTGTATTGCCCAAAATCTCACCTAGCTGTTGGAATTTAGACTGCTTAAAAATGTTTTTAGTACTGGGAACACAAACATCTGTAGCTATAATGCCAATGAACTGCCTGCACTTATCGAACAAAACAGATGCCATCAATCACAAGTGTAACGGCTTTAAAAATACCTTAACCCAAAGGCCATAGCGTTCCAGTTATGGATCGTTTAATTCATTAGAATTTCAGACATTACAACACTATGACTGACAACTTTATTTTGCTTTAATATCTATATCGACAATCTGGATGTCACTTCAGTCGACATTGTTCCCTACACAGGAAGTTAACTAGCTAGTCAACGAGATCAGTGGTTTTCTGCCGCTAGACCAGGGGTCTCAAACCCGTGGGCGAATTGCAGCTTCCGGGCCAACTGCAGCCCCCGAGACAATACTTTGTGGACCCCTACCTTAAAATGAAAGTTTAATTTTAGTGCAGCCTGCAAGTTTTATATGAATGGCACCTTACTGTGTTGTGCGCAGAGCTGAACGAACCTACCAATCACGGTGGGGTATATGGCTCTCGGGGGCGGGACATCGACCGGGCTTGATGCAAGCAGAGGAACATTTCTCAATGAGTGAAATTCATAGCAGCGTTGCAATGGACAGGTTTCTTCCATGCCTGGCTGGCTGCCTCGCTTATATTGGGCATACGTGGACATTTTGCACGCAAAAAAAATTGATAGTGCAATGTTTTTTTTTCTCTGGTAACTATTTACATTTATGAATGAGTAATTATGTTACTTTCATAATTTCTGGCTTATAGATTAATTCTAAGCCACACCCACCTAATTTTTTGACAATGATTTTTATACGTACAAGAAGTCTGTAAGCATATCTGTCAAAAGTTGGCGTTTGTAATCCAGTAGATATCCTTCTCCGTGCTATTTCTAAGAGCCGACTTAAAAAAAAAAGAAGACACTAGTCATATACTACAGTATATCTTCTTAATGACAGTTGTATTGCTTTAAAGGGCAAGTGCACTTTTTTGGAATTGTGCTTATCATTCACAATCCCTATGTAACACAAGGTCTTTCTTTTTTTGTGCATTTTAATTTGTAATATAAGGCAACTAAAGGTGGGTAACAATGAAGCTAATGAGTCGCCTATTCCGCACTTAAAGCCCTCTAAAAAACATCCAAAAACCTCTAGCAATACTCTATTTACAGTTTGTGACTTGAATTTTAACCAAGTATTAGCGATATTGTTAATATAATCACTAACACAGAGGAACTATTTTTAGTGGAGCCATGATCACAGAGGGCTAACTAGGTTATGCAACTATTGACATACTGAGCTTGTGAGCTGCTGCATCAAAAATTAATTCTAGATTGAAAACCATGCCTCTCACCTGTAAACTTGAAAGTTATGGCTATAAATCTAGAAGTTGGTCAACTATAACATTCAACTTAAACCCAGATATAAAGAGAAAACCACGAAAAGACACTTGTTTGCACACACCTTTTACATTTTTCCTGCGTGAGGATTATGAAATAAGTTTTCATCAGTCGGCATCCCAGTGAGAGCAGACATTGTAGAGTAAGTGATTGTTTTATGATGTCAGTAGTTTGTATTTCTTGTTTAGCACTTAGTTATAGTGCTATTAGCTAAATCTGCAAATCACTCAGCTTCTAAAATGTGTAGCTCATTCTCCTTATATTCAGGCTTCAAAATATTAGGTTCTGGATGATTATTTGTCCCAAAGTAGCCGTCGTTGTCTCTCATTAAGTCGGCCATGATTAGTAGTTGCTGTTAAAGGAAATACCATACGTTGTGATGCGTCTGTGAAATTAATATGCCGCCGTATACTGTAAATGACCAAAATATTACATATTATTATGAATGTGCCTGTTACTACATGTCATTTGTACTTACAGCACGTATACGAAACATTGATTGATGTTTTCTGATGTTTTAGAGTGCTTTACAGATGGAATAGAGCGAATCCAAATGCCTCCATTGTTAGCTGACCCTTGCTGGTGTTTATTTACAAGTTAGAATGCTTGAAAGAAGTAGTAGAAGGTGTTTTTTTGTTTGTTTTTTTGTCATAAAAAAATACAATCATGTGTGCTTACGGACTGTATCCCTGCAGACTGTATCTGTATCTATATTGATATATAATGTAGGAACCAGAAGTATTGATAACAGAAACAACCCTTTTGTGCGAATGAGTGTGAATGAATGTAAATGGGGGAGGGAGGGTTTTTGAGTTGGTGCACTAATTGTAAATGTATCTTGTGTTTTTTATGTTGATTTAATAAAAAATAAAAAATATTTTTATTTGTATTTATTTTTTTCTTGTGCGACCAATCGATCCACGGACCGGTACCGGGCCGCGGCCCAGTGGTTGTGGACCACTGCCATATGTGACCATAGGATGAACAGATATACTACAGTACTAGGACTATAGTGGCCATAAACAGTTAGTCGCTAAAGCAGGTGTGCTCAAAGTGCAGCACAGGGGTCATCTTTGGCTCGTGACTTGTTTGTCATTGGCCCTATAGGTGTTAGGAACTGGTCAAGGAGGTGACCCCAAGATGCAGAGACGTGAGGCAAGGTAGAATTACAAAAAGGGAAACATTTAATAAGTCCAAAAAGTGTAACAAAAGGCGATGGGGCAGAAGTGCACACCATGAATAACAAACAAAACAGGTTCCTCAGTGGTCGGCATGGGAAAAGGCCAGGGCGCACTGAGCACAGCATAAAGTCCAACACAGAATCCACTTTACCTAAGGGAGGCTAGGAAACAAACACAAAGAGGTGAGGGATTACAGGACTAAGGAGAGACAACATACCAGGACTGACGAGGTGAAGCAGGCGCATGCACGTAGGAGGTTCAGGAGACACTAACCGGCAACACCAAGCTGTCAGTGACGAGCTTAAATACTCCTAGGTTGAAATTGGTTGCAGGTGTGCTTTAGTGTCCGCCCCTCGCTGGGGACTAATGAGCTGAAGGAAACAGACATCACAATAAAGGAGAAGGCAGGGAAATGATAAAACACAACAATAGGCACATTACAAAAAACACCAAAAAATTTAGAAAACAGCACAATGAGAAAAAAACCAATTTTTTCAGCCAATAATAAAACCACACAGCTTTGTATTTAAAAAACAAACAAAAAGTGTACTAATGTTATTAAATATGTATATACTGTATATATATCAGAAATCAGAAATACTTTATTAATCCCTGAGGGGAAATTGAGAAAAAAATATATATATATTTTTTAGATATCAGTGGCGGGTCGTGCGTTTCCCACCTAGGCCATCAGTAGTGTCCGACTTCAATGATTACCTATCAAAATACCATAATTTATGTTACCACATTACCATTGCTGGAGAAATACTATACGGGAACACATTTACGCCCTACTGGGGATTGAATCACCTCAATAATGTACAAAACAGGGTATTTTCTGGCACATTTAAAAATCTATCAAAACGCATCAGCAATTAAACCATATCATATGCGGTACTGTCAAAAATTAAATTGCAAAAAACATTAAAAGTGGTAAAATAATATATTTGAACTCACATTTTAAAGTTAAAGTACCAATGATTGTCACACACACACTAGGTGTGGTGAAATTCGTCCTATGCATTTGACCCATTCCCTTGTTCACCCCCTGGGAGGTGAGGGGAGCAGTGGTTGTAGGACCCATTCGACACCTTATAAGCCAATAGTACTCCTCGTAGTCAGTTTATTCGAGTGAAAATGGCGGGCATTTCCCATTTCATCGCCAGAACAGCTGAGTTAGCTTCCGGGGTTGGCCGACATCTTCTCACAATATGTAGTTTCTCTTTAAATATCCTTCTATACAATTTTTGGAAGTCCATCCATCCATGTTCTACCGCTTGTCCCTCTTGGGGTCGCGGGGGGTGCTGGAGCCTATCTCAGCTGCATTCGGGCGGAAGGCGGGGTACACCCTGGACAAGTCGCCACCTCATCGCAAGGCCAACACAGATAAACAAAATTCACACACAAGGGACAATTTAGTGTTGCCAATCAACCTATCCCCAAGTGCATGTCTTTGGAGGTGGGAGAAAGATGGAGTGCCTGGAGGGAACCCACACAACATGCAAACTCCACACAAAAAGACCCCAGGTGGGGCTCTAACCCAGGACCTTCGTATTGTGAGGAAGAAGTTGGTGGCTATGTATAAGCCACAGGTTTACACTCTGAAACGTGACATATTTACACGGTGCTTGTGTTCATTTTAGGGCTGGGCAATATAGCGATACAATCGATATACCGCGGGTTTATCTCTGTGCGATATAGAAAATGACTATATCGTGACATTGGAGTATACGTTCTCACACAGTTGCTTTTAGCTGCAGGCATTACACTACAGGCTCTTCTCACTCTTTGTTGTCTCTCCTTCTCACGGAGACATAAAACAAGCGCACCTTCTTACATACGTCACATACGTATACGCCCTCGCGGAGCAGAGAGGTAGCGGCATGGGTAACGTTAGCTGTGGTGCGAGTGGTAATACGAGAGAAAGAAGGTGTGAATCTGGTAACAAATGAAGGAAGAATTAATTCCTAAGAAAAACAGCAGGGGGTCCATCGCCTGGTGGTGGTTTGGCTTCAAGTGGGAATATGTGAAACAGACAACCTTAATTTGTCAAGTGTGGGGCAAAAGCGTTGCTACAAAAAGTAGTACTACTGCTAATATGTAGCATCATTTGAAAAGTCACCTGCTAGAGAATGATATGTCAACATGTCAACATCTCCGGCCGGTGCCACACCCACAAAAGGCAGAGGCAACCATTTCCACATCAACACCGTATGAAAAAAATAGTCAACAACAGAAGGAGATAACGTCCGCAGGAACTTACCACATAGCGAAGGACATACACTATTTGATTTCCTATTATGCAGCTCATTTTTATTTGACAGTTATTGAAATATCTTGTGTGACATCATGCACAGAAGTGCACTTTATTTGTTTTAAACTATTGTAGTGGCGTTCTGTACAAGAAGTGCAGTTTAATTTAGTGTTGTTTTGGTATGTCATCTTAGTGACATCATGCACGAAAGTGCACTAATAGCTTGTTTTAAAATGTCTCTGACAATCTTGCACTTTCTGTTTTGAAATGACATGAATGTTTGTGTCACTGCTTAATAACTGTTTAATAAATACAGTTTTGGTCAATTGACTTAGTTGTGATTTCCCTCTCTGCATGAACGTTTAAAATTAGCATATATTAATGCAGTATGAACAAGAATGTTTTAATGTAGACACATAGAATCATCATACTGGGGTGATTATATGCATCCTGTGTTCATTCAAGACTAAGGCAAAATATCGAGATATACCTGTATATCGTGTATCATGACAAGGCCTAAAAATATTGAGATATTAAAAAAAGGCCATATCGCCCAGCCCTAGTTAATTTACAAATTTAATAAAAGACATTGATTGTAACACGACATAAAGTAGCATATCGAAAAGGTCATTCAAGACGACCTTCGTCCTTCTCCTCCTCCTGGCCTTTCAAGGTCTGCTAGTGGTGGTGGATTTCCGTCGATCGTCTTCGGGGCTGCGTCATTCTCCATGACGAAGGTGAGTCCATAACGTGCTGAATGGCTTACTGAATGATTGTGTGAGTGTGAACAATTGCATTACATTCATTTCATTTCATTTGTTTAATGTGAACCGTTTGGCAATTTCATTGATGTGATGAGGCTAAATTTATTGGTGGCATTTCAAGCTTGTGAATCCAGAAAAACTCCATAAATTAGCCACAGCATTGTATAAAGAGCAGGATTCCAAGCATGCAAAGGTTTTAGGGAAAGTGTGTAATAACCAACACTGTATTGGTATATTACATACAACAATGTAACATTACGGAAATGGGGGGGACATATATATCACCAACACTTGCAAAGCACTGAGTTGCTAAAATTACAGTCACTTTTCAGCAGCAAAATCATGCCAAAAAAACCCGCTGTTGGTAGGCATGGGCCAATAGGCAATAATTCAATTAATCAAATGTATTGACCTTCCAAAAACAATGGTAAAAATACTAATAAGAAATAAAAGTTTATTTATTTACTTGCATTATTAATATTGTATATTATTGATCTCAAAATCATGCTGACAATAATATTGTTTATCGGCAATAATTTGTGAGCCTATAAATCATCCAGCAAAATGTATAATCGGCCTAGGCATAATTGTTGGCAGTGCTCCAAGCTTAAAGATGTGTAGTAAAGCCTGCTTCTTAACAGAGCCGTCCACGAGGCCAAGGTCAGAGGTGGTATTGTCCTTGAGGAAGGAGGTTTTTCCTTCATGACATCACGAAAACCAAGAACTTAAATAAAAACCATTTGAGCACTCTTTCTCTCAAACGCACAGCAAACATGTAAGGGAAATAATCAACTTCGCTCACATCTCATGATCAAAAACAGCCTTCAGCGTTACAATATAATTGAAAATTAAATTTTGCATTGAGGAAAAACCTGGTTGACTATGTTGGTCCTTTTTGTAGGAAACGGAGCTACTGTATGCCAGTGTTGCATCCTCTATGCAAGGGCTAGTTTTACCACACATGTTTGAGATTGCAGGGTGATGCTACTTGAGGACTTGAAGCAGGCTGTTGATTACAAGAGTGCACACTAATTACCCAAGGACAAATCCACAACAACCACATTTAAACCATTCTGCGTCTTAATCAGTCATAAAAGAGGAAAATACACTTGAGGAGTTAGTGTTTTATTTATGAAGTCAATTCCCAAAAAATAAATTGTATTTTATACTGTGCTGAAATATTTCGATGAATGCTTGTTAAAAATAGCCAACATCAGCAACATCAAAACACTTTGGTGCCATTAGGGAAACAGCCATTGTCCGCTAGCGGTAATCGTCCATTTTGCTTTCCCCATTAGAACACAAAGCAAAGGGGAGGTAAAACAGTTTGCCCACAAATCTCCCTCTGTGTGCCAACTGGTTTACTCCACTTATTCAGGCTCCAGAAGCAAAGACCATCTGCTCATTTCAACTCCCGCCTCAAAACACTCGATAATGCACATTCACCGCTTGCATTTGTGGTTTGCCAGCACATTATTTGACCAAACACTCAGTGAAACTCCCTCCAAAACACATCTAAAGCAAGAGTGACCCTGCCATGAATGTGGCCGCCTTTTTGAATACGCCAGTCCTTGCTTGGTCTCCTCCTGGCGTGAGTTGAATGGCGTCCACCGAAAGGGGATGTCGGACAAAGCCAGAGTTGAGGTAGAAGCCAAAATACAGTCAGGTTAAAATGAAATGATTTGGCTATATCTACAAAACCCAAAACCAGTGAAGTTGGCACGTTGTGTAATTCCTTTTCAACTTATATTAAATTGAATGGACTACAAAGACAAGATATTTTAATGGTCGAACTGAAAAACGTATTTTTAATTTTTTCCATTTTTATCACTGTGTTACATGGCCTTTCCTTTTAACAACACTCAGTAAACGTTTGGGAACTGAAGAGACCAATTTTTGAAGCTTTTCAGGTGGAATTATTTCCCATTCTTGCTTGATGTACAGCTTAAATTGTTCAACAGTCTGGGATCTCTGTTGTGGTAGGAAGGGGCGACCATGATAACGTTGCTTGGGTAAGCAATATATGTTGCTCCAAAACCTGTATGTACCTATCAGCATTAATGGTGCCTTCACAGATGTGTAAGTTACCCAGGCCTACGATTTACATAACGTGCCAACTTCACTGGTTTTGGGTTTTGTACAAGGACTTCTTTTTTCTTTTCTTTTTTTAAGATAAATCTCTTGTTGCTCATATAATTGCTCTTAACAGGAATTACTTTACCATTGGGGGAGCACATATCAAAAACAGTGATAACTACAACCTCATAACCTAATCTTAAACCTGATAGAACTGTAAAAATAATGAAATCAATATTTAAAATGTATCACAGCATGACAGGGCCAACACAGATAGACGGACAACATTCACACTCACATTCACACACTAGGGCCAATTTAGTGTTGCCAATCAACCTATCCCCAGGTGCATGTCTTTGGAGGTGGGAGGGGCCTATCCCCAGGTGCATATCTTTGGAGGTAGGAGGAAGCCGGAGTACCCGGAGGGAACCCACGCAGTCACGGGGAGAACATGCAAACTCCACACAGAAAGATCCTGAGCCCGGGATTGAACTCAGGACTACTCAGGACTTTCGTATTGTGAGGCACATGCACTAAGCCCTGTTCCATGTTAAAATGTGTTTTGTTTAAAAAGTTACATGCAACTAAATATTTCACTAATCAAATTATGACATCACCTGAGCTTCCTCAATCTCTCTAATTGTCATTGCTTCAATTGCTTCACTACCTGGTGTACTGTTGTATAATCCTGACAAGACATATGCTATGATTAATTTCATTTCGGACATAATTTCAGAGGTTCACAATTCTCGATATTGTTTTGACATCACCATAAAAATAGAAGGCCAAACCATATGTTTGAAGAAGACTATTTGTTTTAATGTGTTGCTAATATCAACATTTTAGCCTTCTCTGTCATGCCTTACGACTATTTTGTATTTTATTTAATTCCCACAGTGGGCCACAGGCTTAGAAAAAAGAGCTGCAGTCAGCAAATGGCCCGCAGCCACGAAGTGGCTGGGGAGAGGGAAGTCTGGGCTTCCCTGCTTAGGCTGCTGTCCCCGCGATCCAACCTCGGATAAGCGGAAGAAGATGGATGGATGGATGGATGGATGGATGGAGTGGAGGATGCCTGGACACATGTATAATTAGAGGCCAGGTCAAACAAGATGGGTAGTCGTAGTTGGATCTTAACAAAGTACATAAGTAATTAAGCTGCTACAGAAGCTAAAACCGGTAACCTAACCACTGAACAAAACATTGACAGATGTGACTGAGCAGGGCGCTAACTTGCTAATTAAGTAAAATTAGCGAGCAAGCGAAGCTACGTTAGCTCACATGCCTACGACATGCCCAAAACGATTTACTTGACAATACATGTTTTAACACACAAAGGATGAGTACTTTTAACATAGTAACCATTTATATATTACTTAAAGTTATCAACGGTTGAGCAGTGTCCTATTGAGATGACGATGCTGGTGTTGTAGAAGCCGGCTTTTTAAACACAGTACAGGGCTCCACTCTTAAGTTTGCTCTGTGCTTGATGAGGTGTTTAATCATATTGCTAGTGTTCCCCGTTTTCCCCGAAATAATCTTGCCGCATTGTATGCATTTATTTGCACCCGGCGCCACAGGCGTGTAGTACAACCAAACCTTTGACCGTTTTGCTGCCGGCATCTCGGAATGATGACCAGTCAATTCTGAACTGCTTCAACCCGCTTTACCGCCATACAAACTATTGTTGTTGCGGTGGTGGCGCTTTGAATTGAAGAACACTTGCAGTGATTGGCTGCGAGCAAAACCATAGAAACAGTAATTTTTTCTTGATCTGGGTACAAAAAGAACCCATTGCAGGTATTGTTTGACAGACACAGTTTCGATACTACATGGTATCGGGTTGTTTCGGTCTGAGCAAGTCTGGGTATTGATACTCGATACTAGAGATGTCCGATAATGGGTTTTTTGCCGATATCCGATATTGTGCAACTCTTAATTACCGATTCCGATATCAACCGATACCGATATATACAGTCGTGGAATTAACACATTACTATGCCTAATTTTGTTGTGATGCCCCGCTGGATGCATTAAACAATGTAACAAGGTTTTCTAAAATAAATCAACTCAAGTTATGGAAAAAAATGCCAACATGGCACTGCCATATTTATTATTGAAGTCACAAAGTGCTTTTTTTTTAACATGCCTCAAAACAGCAGCTTGGAATTTTGGACATGCTCTGAGAGAGCATGAGGAGGTTGAGGTGGGTGAGGTTGGGGGGGGGGGTAGCGGGGGGTGTATACTGTAGCGCCCTGGAAGAGTTAATGCTGCAAGGGGTTCTGGGTATTTGTCCTGTTGTGTTTATGTTGTGTTACGGTGCGGATGTTCTCCCGAAATGTGTTTGTCAATTTTGTTTGGTGTGGGTTCACAGTGTGGCGCATATTTGTAACAGTGTTAAATTTGTTTATACGCCAACCTCAGTGTGACCTGTATGGCTGTTGACCAAGTATGGCTTGCATTCACTTGTGTGTGTGAAAAGCCGTAGATATTATGTGACTGGGGCACGCAAAGGCAGTGCCCTTAACATTTATTAGCGCTCTGTATTTCTCCCTACGTCCATATACACAGCGGCGTTTTAAAAAGTCATAAATTTTACTTTTTGAAACCGATACCCATAATTTTGAAACCGATACAGATAATTTCCGATATTACATTTTAAAGCATTTATCGGCCGATAATATCGGCAGCCCGATATTATCGGACATTACTACTCGATACCAAAAGCTGAGTATTGGTACTCGATACCAATACCCAGCCCTAGTCATTACATATTTGACCCCTTATCTTTGTTTACATTTTTGGGAAAGCTGATCTTCAATGCATTCATACAGCTTCTGTCACTGGTGTGCTGTGAAGCAGAGTTACGTCACACCTACAGTTACTACACTGCTACACTTACATTAATATTTGTTTATGAGCGAGGGCGAACCGGAAGCACCATATCCGCATTCGTGACAGGATTCCACGAATATGTAAATATACGGACGGACACACCGGCTATTTTTTTGGGGGGCACTGATTCCATGCCCACATACCAACAACTGATGTGGTTCGCAGTGTAAAAAGTGTTGTTCAGTATGCAATAATGACAATACTGACAAAAGCAAGTAACAACAGGTTTTTGAAAATTACTTTTAAAAAGTGATTAATTATAGGTACTCGTTACTTTGCCAAAAACTAAATGTAATTACTAACATAATTACTCTTTAATAAATGCCATTAATTATTAGGGGGAAGTAATTATTGTGTTACTTTAAACAGAAAATTAAAAAATCTGGCATATGCAGTTGCGATGATTCGTAACACCGGGGTTTGTGTATGACTTTAGGAGACGGTGCTTATGGCTAAATGACATGCATATTTGCCAACCCTCCCGAATTTTCCGGGAGACTCCTGAAATTCAGCGCCTCTCCAGGAAACCTCCCGGGACAAATATTCTCCCGAAAATCTCCCGATTTTCAGCCGGAGCTGGAGGCCATGCCCCCTCCAGCTCCATGCGGACCTGAGTGAGGATAGCCTGTTTTCACGTTTGCTTTCCCACGATATAAACGGCGTGCCTGCCCAATCACGTTATTCCATACGAGGCGCCCGGCATACCGCCGATGAGCATGGTGCAGATGGAGAAGATCTTCTCAGCGTCCGTGTTGGCGCACACGTTGCCATAGCCGACGCTGGTCAGGCTGCTGAGGGTGAAGTAGAGGGCGGCGATGTACGAGCTGCGCACCGACGGGCTGCCGACCGTGTTGTTGACGTAGGGCCAACGTTCCCTCTAAGATGCGCACCTGCGCACTGCTCACGCGTCCTCTGCGCACAGCAAATCTATGCCGCGCAAAAAATCAAATCCCACTCTAAACAAAATAAACAAATCGTTTGTTTTGTATGATTTTGCAATGCAACTGTGAGTAACAGGTGACGAAAGGCGGCCATAACAGATAAAAACAATGTTTGTCAACACTTAAATTATTGTAACGTCTGTGGAGAGTGGAGACACTTAAAGGAGGACAGGAATTCCATCGGTCCCTTTATTTAGCGAAATTGTTTGTCGGCCATAACCACACCAAAACAATGTGTAAAATACTTTTATCTAGCAAAACTGGTCGTTGTCTACCGTACAAACCAGTCAAAAGCAACTCTTTGTCATCTGTTATACCAACAGCAGCCGCTTGCTCTCTCTCTCACCTGCACCAACACATGGCAAGTAGCCACTGGTGCGTTTATGGCCACAACAAAAAGTTGGACAACTACAACACTACACGTAAAGTGTAAATTTCAGGTCGTTTTACAATGACTCCTCAATCAGTGTGCTTATTCTACTGTCATTTGTTCCGAATATTATTTTTTGGATATTAATCATGAAATTATGTTACAGGACTACATAATTGCTAATAAAAAAAAATATTTTACGGACAGAAAGTTAATAAACACTTCATCTCATGCAACATGTGAATGTTTTAAGGGGAACTAAATGTGATCTCTGAAAGGGGTACACCATCTTTCCAAAGCAGGACCCCCACCCGGGCATAACATACCCCCCGACCAAGACCCTCACCCCCCACCCTCCCACCTCCCGAAATCGGAGGTCTCAATGTTGGCAAGTATGATGACATGTGACGTCAGTGCCCAGCGTCAGCATTATCTCAGCTATGTTTGTTAGTTCTGACTCGCAGTTTGTCTGCTGTTCTGTTGAATTTTTTTCACTGGATTGGGTTAGCGCTTATTATTATTATTATTATTGAAGAAATTAAATGTGCTTCAATGGCTGTATTGTAGTGTTTGTTGCAAGCAAGTCAATTCAATCATTGATTTGTTGTTCAGTATACTCTCGAAGTAGTAGAGTGTCAATGTGTGCGTGTACTTACATATGTATTGTTGTCTGTGTGATGTTGCCTCATTCTATTTTATATGAAGTTCATTTTACTGGGGTGCTGGTTGTTATTTTCAATTAGTAAAATCCAATATGTCATAAATGTTCACAAATGGTCGAGTATAATTAGGTGTCATTGACGAGACTCTATTAAATATTAAAAAAACACTGAGTAAGTCCTACTGCTTTTTCACGTTTTTTGTGGTGGTCTTGCACTGAGATGAGATAACAAAACATTTTAGCCAGTGTTCACGTTACTTAGGAACACTAACAACGTTAACAATCAAATGATGGAAGAGCCACCATCTCAGGATTAAGATGGCTTCACTCAAAAGACATGGTTTCTAAATATGAGTATAAATTAATGGTAAGTTGTTACAAACAAGCCATATTTATGGCAACGTTCCATATACACTGTTTTAAATATCGCCTGCTGTCTCTCGTCTTTCGAATGGTGTAGTCAGAGACGATACGAAGAGGGTTGCAGAGAGACTTGACCGGAGTTGCACTTTCAAAGTGAAAGATTTTCCTCCTGTGTGGTATAATTTCTGTCTCCTATATTAAGAGTTACACAACTGGTGGAATTTCTTTGTAACGATAATATAATTTTCGTTTTAAGTGGTACCATTGCCTAAAGTTTGCCCCGTCTTGGTTATGGTACGACCAAACATTGTGTGTAACAAATTAGTCGGTCTACGCGCGTACCATTCCACGTAATCAAGTGCAACAAAGTATCCCACGTGTTGGTGACTCGGTCTCTGTGTTTTTTTTATTATTGAGTATGACTACAAAATAAACCACCACAAGGCCAAAGAAAGTTGCAAATGTCAGTACTTTGATAAAGAAGGTGATCCACTCTCTCCTCCCCTCCTCCATCTTTGCTCATCACTGTATTTGCCAACAAAAGTCTTCAATAAAAGGTAAAAGTGATGCTAAATGTTAATTAATCTATTTAATTTGTCATCTATATGTATTTTGCATGTAAAACTATTACTATTTTCTATAAAATGTGGTTTGTGTTATTTATGGGTGTCTGGAACCGATTTGTTTGATGTATATTATTTGTTATGGGAAAAAAGTTTTTCAGATTACCAGAAAAAGCAAAACGAAAACGCGAGTACACTGTAAATATGGCGCCAGTGTCGCCGCTATTAATAGTATACTTTAAGATTTTTGAAATGTTTGGTGATTTATTGCTTGAAATGTGTTGATCGTGATTATAATCACAATCAGACACAGTACAAAGATGTTAGGCAAGCAAAAAGATAAGTGTATCAACTCAAATGTTTTTCAACAATTTAACAATATTTATTACAATAATATCAACAAAATGAAATTCATGTGTTTTCATACAATTGTTAAACAAAATAAACTTAAGTGTTCAGAACAGGTAAACAAAAGGAAAACTTAATGGTTCCTGTTCAAATCCCTCAACTTTTTATCCCAAAAGCTCTGCTATGTCCAAGGATTTATTCCCCCACTTTGTAAGTATATATATATATATATATATATATATATATATATATATATATATATATATATATATATATATATATATATATATATATATATATATATATACAGTATATATATATATAAAATATTTTGCCATCTCATCATGCAAGTATCAATCTGATGCTGGGTCGATCTGCCCACCTGGACTTGGTATCACACTTTCATCTCCAAAAAAGAGGACAGCGGGCAAAACAAACACTTTAATCTGCAACTACATATGAATATTCACATACAGCTGTCTGCGGCAAGGAGATAACAGTTGGTGTGCTTTAGACCCACAAATAGACCAAAGTCATGACTGGACAGAGGCCATTGTGCCTGGGCTCAGGAGTGATTCCCCCCCCCCCCCCCAACCCAACCCCCCACTAGCTCAGCAAGCACCACTTTTACTACAGTAATAGCAAAACAGCACATACATCAATCTGACAATATCACTCAAAACTACAATCCAAAAGACCAAGTTTTTTTTTACCTGATTTATGTTCATACGTTTTTATTTGGTCTGATTCGCTGGAATTGGGGGTTTGTGGGTTTTGCTGCCTGGGAAAAAGTTGCAGGCAGGCGGTGACTGTAGATCCTGATGAGTAATCTTGATTAAAATGTTTTTTTAATTGAACTACAATACAAAAATAAAATGAGAAAAGTATAATTTGGTCACATTTCTTCATTGAGGTTAAATATAATTAGCTTAAAATATAATTTCTATTTTCCAGTGAATGTAATTTGCCTTTTTTTTTTTTTAAAGAGCACTTTAATCTCATGCTAATCCAATGGATTTGCCATAGCAAGTATATGGTGAGCGAGTTGGAATACAAAACCTGCTGTTGTAAGAGTTTGGTGTGCTTGGCATCGATGCCACCCCTTATGGTGTGCTGGCTGGCCTGACAACACGCCTCCACAGTGCCAGGCTGTCACGGGGCCAAGCCCGAGCAGCAGCTGCCGGCCCAAACCAGCGGGCACTAATTGAGGCAGCCGCAGGGAGCCCCATCCTGCCTTAGTCCTCCCACAGCCTCAAGGAAACTGTGGGAGGACCAAACACACAATGCCCGTTTGATTATGAAAAATTAGCCAAAAGCTAATCTCCAATCTTTCCAATCAAATATGTGCCACAGCTGCCAGCATAATAACTAATTACCAATTTTCTGCTAAAATAAACACAGTTCCCCTTGAGGAACACTCACTTTTCTGTTTGAGGGTTGAGATGATGATGTTTGCACTTGTTTCAGTATTCAAGATGATCATAATTGCAATTTCATGTAAAACACATTGAATACAGTGTTGTTATAATAGTGTCTTTGCATTGTAAACTTCATAATATGTCTGTGCATTCACAAACATACAGTACATAATGTCACAACTCTTCTGTCCATTCACATATCTGTATCATCTAGCGATATGATTTAGTGAACCTCAAACTATTTTGCATCTATATTGCACACTATTCACGTTAATAAAGTATGTGCAAACTTGCAAAGTTAGGCACAAATGTCTGCGCCATGGTCATTGTGGCAAGAATGATGACTTTAATTACGTGATGCCAGCACATCCCGGTGCCAATTGACATGAAACTTTAAGCAGCCATATTGTTTGATTGATTGATTGATTGAAACTAGTAGATTGCACAGTGAAGTACATATTCCGTACAATTGACCACTAAATGGTATCACCCGAATAAGTTTTTCAACTTGTTTAAGTCGGAGTCCACTTAAATTGATTCATGATACAGATATATACTATCAGATATATAATATCATCATAATACAGTCATCACACAAGATAATCATCAGAGTATATACATTGAATTATTTACTTTATTTACAATCCGGGGTGTGGGATATGGGGGGGGTGGGGGGGTTTAGGTTTGGTTGGTATCAACACTTCAGTCATCAACAATTAACATCAACAATTGCATCATCAGAGAAATGGACATTGAAACAATGTAGGACTGACTTGGTAGGATATGTACAGCAAGTAGTGGACACAGAGAGAGATATCAGAAAGTATGAGAAAAAGTGTCTACATTTGATTGTGCTTTGAATTTAAAAAAAATACACAACTGAATTAATCGAGAGTAAAAATAATGTCATGTTTTGTTAGTAGACAATAATTAACAGCAGTAGATCACATGATTTGAAGACAACATAGATCTTATTCCATCAAAACATCCACAACAACATTGATATTCATACTTTATTTCAAAATGTAAGAATTAAATGTCCATACACAACAATTTAGATGTCAGTGACTGGTAAACCATCAATTAAAAATAATTCACTTTGTAATTAGAATCAACAGTTAATAGTCAAAGCAGTTAACCAAAATAGCAATCTTGTAGTATGTCTAAGATTATCATAATAACTACATGTGTCATTTAAACACATTAATGTAATGAGTCACTTCTCTGCTGCTTCTCCTTCTGTTGCATGCCCTGACGAGCACGCCGCGGGCCACACCCACGGGCGTTCTCTCTTCGCTGCGAGCGCGCTTCCGCGCGGCTGTAGACATTCGGCAATCAACACACCATTCCGTGATGAGCGATCAGCCTTCATAAGCCAGCGCAACCCGAGATCCGACGCCAGAACGTAGCTTCTCGTACCCAGTACAGTAAGCCCACACGTCTCTAGCTCTCCTGCATATGCATTCTCTCTCTCCCTGTGCTCCCTCCCCGTTGTGCTCATCGTCTCTTGTGTTGTGTCGTTCTCCAGCTCCCCGTCATCCTTCCTTGTCGTCGAGTTGTGTCTCGTCACTTTGGACCCCCTGTGTATTCCCCCTTGCCTTCCTGGACTTCGACCTCACGCCTGCCTTCTGACCACGACGCCACGCTCTTGTCCTTGACCATCCCCCTGTCCTCCGACGCTCGAGCCTGCCTTGCCCTAATTGGACTTCCGCCTGGATCTCAACACGCACCATCAACACCATCTGACAACCACGCTCAGATAAGTATCTCACTTAGTCACATTGCATTTCTTTGGGTTAATTACACACCGCACTTACATACTAAGTTGTCAATAAACACGCTGACAGCTAACAACGTCATCGTCTCTCTGCCGTCTTCTTCTCCTGCTGTCCCGTCACAGTACGTTCTGGCCATGTCAGAACCAGACGGCAAAGACGTGACGCGTACCCCGCTCACCTCCCGAGACTCCCCTGTACCCAGTGTCGCAGTCATGCACACGGCACTCCAGCAGCGAGAGAGTGCCGTGTGCTTTTGCATACTGGAAAACAAGCTGGATGGTGCTTTTGCTAACATTTTGGCTCGACTGGACTTGATCTCCCCGAGCTCTTCCACTCCACCGGCACCCGAGCAAGCCGCCCCCGCCGCTGCAGCCCCCATGATGCCCCCTTCATCCTGCAAGCCGAAGATAACTAGTCCCAGAGCTTTTGAAGGGGATTTTGAGCTTTGCCGTGGCTTCCTGGTCCAGTGTGACATGGTTTTTCGTCATCAGCCCTCCCGCTACACTTCTGACGGGGCCAAGATAGCCTTTATTTTTTCTCTGTTGACCGGAAGGCTCTCCAGTGGGCCACGGCAGCTGTTGACCGCAACTTTAGTCTCAGCATGAACTTTGCTGCTTTTCGCGCTGAGATCCTGGCAGTTTTTGACCACCCCGCCGAGGGAGGAAACGCCGCCTCACGTCTTTACTCCCTCCAGTAAGGCTCTCGCTCTGTAGCAGACTACACCCTCGAGTTCCACACCCTGGCCGCCGACAGCGGGTGGGATAACAAGGCCTTGTTGAGCGCCTACCGTCGGGGCCTCTCCGACGAAATCAAAGACGTATTGTTGCGAGACCGACCAGCCACCTACCATGACCCCATCCAGATGGCCCTGCTTATAGACCAAAGGCTCAAGGAACGAGGAGCGGAACGAAGACTTGCTGTCCGCGAGAGGACCAGACGGCCGGCGTGGGAGACTCGGACCGCCTCCTACTCCCCTACCGCGGCCAGAAATCGGGAGGAATGGGCCCACTTGGCGGACCAGTCTGGGTTTTTCCCCGCACCTACCAGAGGGGTGGAACCCATGCAGTTGGGCAGGACTCGACTTGCCACGGAGGAACGGGAGAGGAGGTTCCGGCAGCGCCTCTGCCTCTACTGTGGTTGTGCGGGTCACATTGATCCAGACCTGCCCCACTGGACCAAAAGATCAGGCTCACTAGTAAGGGGAGTACTTGTGAGCCACACCACATTTCTCCAGAGCCGCAGTGACCCTGGCATTCTTTTCCCCGCAACGTTGTCTTGGAAGGCAAAAAGACTAAAGGTGGGAGCATATTTGGACTCTGGAGCAGATGAGAGTTTCATGGACCGTGATTTCGCCTGTGCCTCTGGACAAGTCTTTACCAGC
Source organism: Entelurus aequoreus (assembly GCF_033978785.1). Lineage (NCBI taxonomy): Eukaryota > Metazoa > Chordata > Actinopteri > Syngnathiformes > Syngnathidae > Entelurus > Entelurus aequoreus. Next base: position 57,310,505 of record NC_084733.1, read on the forward strand.
TCAGGCCTTGGATAGGCATCCCCTGGGACCCATCACCCACCGTACAGCACTGGTCACTCTAACCCTGTCAGGCAACCACACGGAGAAAATTAGCTTGTTGATCCTCAATGCCCTTGTCGCTCCTCTTGTCCTCGGCCGTTCATGGCTTTGCCAGCACGACCCCCAGATTTCCTGGATCTCAGGGAGGATCCTAGCCTGGAGCACGGCATGCCATGCTAACTGCCTCAAGGCAGCAGTCCCCGTCTCGGAGAACCCCAAACTCAAGGCCTCCCCATTTGACCTATCTGGGGTTCCCGCTGTCTACCACGACCTTGCTGCTGTATTTAGTAAGGAACAGGCACTATCACTACCCCCGCACAGACCATATGACTGTGCCATTGATCTCATACCCGACGCAGTACTCCCTTCTAGCCGCCTGTATAACCTGTCCATACCCGAGAAAGAGACCATGTCGGACTACATCACGGAATCACTCGCATCTGGTATCATCACACCCCCCAAATCAATGGTAGCCGCTGGATTCTTCTTTGTCGGCAAGAAGGATGGGTCCCTACGTCCGTGCATCGACTACCGCAAACTCAACCTCATCACGGTCAAGAACCTCTATCCTCTACCACTCATGAGCTCCTCCTTCGAACCCCTTGCCCCTGCTACCATTTTCACCAAGCTGGATCTCCGTAATGCATACCATCTTGTCCGGATTAGGAAGGGGGACGAATGGAAGACGGCCTTCAACACACACTTAGGTCACTTCGAGTACCGGGTCATGCCCTTCTGCCTGACCAACGCCCCAGCCGTCTTCCAGACTCTAGTTAACGACGTGCTGAGAGACATGCTCGAGAAGTTTGTGGTCGTATATCTTGATGATATTCTGATTTTCTCTCACAACCTGCAGGACCATCAACAGCACGTTCGCCTTGTCTCCAGCGCCTCCTCGAGAATCGTCTTTTCGTCAAGGCAGAGAAGTGCGAGTTCCATTCTTCATCAGTTAACTTCTTGGGTCACATCATCGAAAGAGGTAACATCCGAGCCGACCCCAAGAAGGTCAAGGTAGTGGTGGATTGGCCCCAACCCACCACTAGTACTGAGCTTAGGAGATTCCTAGGCTTTGCGGGTTCCTACAGTCGCTTCATACTGAATTTCAGCAAGGTAGCCGCACCCCTCCACGCGCTAACTTCTACCAATACAGCTTTCGTTTGGAACAAGGAGGCAGACATTGCATTCTTGAGCCTCAAGAGGAGCTTCAGTTCCTCTCCCATCCTGGTACACCCTGAACCTGACAAACCGTTCACGGTGGAAGTAGACGCATCTGATTCCGGAATTGGGGCAGTATTGTCCCAAAGATCTAATGAGAATAATGTGTTGCACCCTTGTGCATTCTTTTCCAGACGCCTAACCCCAGCCGAGAGGAACTATGATGCAGGGAACCGAGAACTATTGGCCATCCACGATGCTTTGGTTGAGTGGAGACACTGGCTAGAGGGGGCCAAGCATCCGTTCCTGGTCCTGACCGACCACCGCAACCTTATTCAGATACGTTCCGCAAAGAGACTTAATGACAGGCATTGGCGTTGTTAGGCCTATTTTAAAATATTCTTAAGCCCCCCTAAATAATTTGGTGTTATATATATATTTTTTTTTCTGTTTTTTTTCTTTACAAATACATGCCGACATATTCATTATAAAGTGGCCCGAATATGAGTTTCAATAAATAATCATATAACCTGGCATTATTCACTCAGCTTTCCCTCACTTCATAGCGTAAGGTAGAGAGCGCCCCTTTAGTGTGTCGGTATCCAATCCATTCCACTTGTTCATATAGAAAATGCCCACATCACTCAAAATCCTTACGCAACATCACCAGAATGATTGACAATTAGGAGGACCAATAGTCAACATGATCCACAACATCCTCTAGTATACCTTTAAGTCTTTCATATATATATATATATATATATATATATATATATATATATATATATATATATATATATATATATATATATATATATATATATATATATATATATATATATATATATAAGAAAAACCCAGACACCATCTTTGTAGTCATTTTTCTCCTGCGTGGACTTCCGTCTTCCTTTACAATGAGTGAAGCTGCACGAAACCTTGTGTCTGCAATTGTTAATAATTTAGTTTTTAAGTTGTGCGTTTCTTGTAGAATCTATATAAAGTAATATACATTAGCCTATTGTTAAAATAATGAAAAAAAACATCACTAAATATATTTGTTTTATTATATTGTTACATTAATAGCTGTTGTATTATTATAGGAAGGCTTGTTAAACATTTCATAGGATTTTCAGAGGGAAGAAAAACCAAGACATTTAATATAAAATGTAAAATAAATAAATACATAAAAAGAAGAAAAAAAAAAAGATTAAAAGCCATCGTCCAGGGGAGCATTTTATTTCGTCCCGTGCATTTTTTTAATAATAATAATAACAATGAATAATTTCTAAGTCTTTGTTAGCCGTTTGTGAAGTTTTGTGCTCGTGCGCTACGTTCGCTCGCATCCTGTGCATCTCCTGGGGGCTAAGCACCCCCTGTCCTTAAAATCTAGTGACGCCCCTGATGACAGGCAAGCACGCTGGTCACAGTTTTTCGGCCGATTCAATTACACTCTCACCTACAGACCCGGTCTACGCAATGGCAAGGCTGATGCTCTTTCGCAGATCTTCTCCGAGGAACCCACCACTAGACCAACTGCAGAGACCATCCTTCCCCCGAACCGCATCTTCGGGATGGTAACTTGGGAAATCGAGGGCCTGGTCAGGACGGCCCTACGGTCCGACCCTGGTCCCGGAAACGGACCCCCCAATAGACATTTTGTCCCGCAACCCTTAAGGAGCAAGGTACTCGACTGGGCACATTCAAGTCTGTTTACATGTCATCCCGGAATCCACAGATCACTATCATTCATTTGACGCCGCTTCTGGTGGCCTTCCATGGAGGCGGATACTGGCGAGTTTATCGCCAGCTGCTGCATCTGCGCCCGGAACAAGGCAGACCACAGCCCTCCTGCTGGACTCTTACATCCTCTTCCAATCCCGAGTCGACCTTGGTCCCACATTGCTCTTGACTTCATTACTGGACTTCCCTCCTCTAAAGGTAACACCACAATAATCACCATAATCGATAGGTTTTCCAAGGGGGCCCATTTCATACCCTTGCCCAAACTACCATCTTCGGCCGAGACCACTGAACTGCTGGTTCAGCATGTGGTTAGAATTCACGGGATTTCCACCGACATTGTGTCTGATAGTGGCCCCCAATTCATTTCCCGGGTCTGGCAAGTTTTCTGCAAGGGGATCGGAGCCACGGTCAGCCTGACTTCTGGCTACCACCCCCAGAGCAATGGACAAGCGGAAAGGGCCAACCAAGGGGTAGAGACCATGCTGCGTTGTATGGCTGCTCAACAGCCCAACTCCTGGTGAAAGTTCATTCCATGGGTGGAGTACTCCTTTAACTCCATGACCTGCGTGGCAACTGGTAGGTCCCCTTTTGAATGCTGGCAAGGTTTTCAACCTCCTTTATTTCTCTCCCAGGAGATCGAAGTGGCAGTCCCTTCCACCCGAGCCCACCTGAGACGATGCCGCAAGGTGTGGAGGTCTGCCCGCGCTGCCTTATTGAAGCATCTGAGAAGGTGCGTCGTAACACCAACCGGCGGCGTATCCCGGCTCCTGACTATCAGCCCGGACAGCAGGTGCTGCTACGGGCCAACGACCTCCACCTCCCGATATCCTCTCAGAAGCTAGCACCACGTTTCGTTGGACCTTATACGGTCGGATCCAGGCTCAATCCTGCCGCAGTTTGCCTGGATCTCCCTCGTTCCATGAGATCCCACCCGGTGTTCCACGTGTCTCAGGTCAGACCAGTAACCAACAGTTCACTGTCGTCCCCCACCCATGCCCCCCCCCCCTCCGCCTAGGGTCCTCGAGGATGGGGACCAGGTGTGGACCGGCAGGGAGATTCTCAAGGTCCGACGACAGGGAAGAGGATGGGTCTACCTCGTGGACTAGGAGGGCTATGGACCTGAGGACAGATCATGGGTCCCGGCTTCTTACATCGCCGATCCCTCCCTTATTGAGGATTTTTACCGAACTTACCCTGAGGCACCTCGAAGCTCGTCGGGAGTCTTGCATAAGGTAGAGGGTCCAGCTCCCCGTCGTCCTTCCTTGCCGTCGAGTTGTGTCTCGTCACTTTGGATCCCCTGTGGATTCCCCCTTGCCTTCCTGGACTTCGACTTCACGCCTGCTTTCTGACCACAACGCCACGCTCTTGTCCTCGACCATCCGCCTGTCCTCCGACGCTCGAGCCTGCCTTGCCCTAATTGGATTTCTGCCTGGATCTCAACACGCACCATCAACACCCTCTGACAACCACGCTCAGATAAGTCTCTCACTTAGTCACATTACATCTCTTTGGGTTAATTACACACTGCACTTACATACTAAGTTGTCAATAAACACGCTGACAGCTAACGACGTCATCGTCTCTCTGCCGTCTTCCTCTCCCGCTATCCCGTCACAATTAACACATTAAATAACTACATGTGTCATTTAAACACAGTAAAACATTACCAACAACACCAAACAGCAGTGGAAAGTTGTGGTTATCTGTTAGATCCGTACCTTGACAAGTATTAGCACTACCTTATTAGCATGTAGCAGTCTCTTTTTCTTCTGTACTTATATTACAACATTAACAGCTAAAAAAGCTCAAATAAACACAATCGCCCCCTAGTGTACGAGAGGCATACTGCGTATGGCCAACAGTCGCATTAGAGATACATGGCATGGCAACTTGGAATTCACATATAGGTGTGAAAAAAGAAGAAACTGAATTATTTGACAAATCCGACTTGTTTAGTGCATGAAAACGTACTGACTGAAAAAAGTGACATGACATGAGAAGAGGCAAATCTTAAATGTTTACTAACAAACCAGGAACAATAACATTTTATCAGTTGTGTCAGTTCACATTACAGCCTAAAAGATTTTCACTTCCAGCTGGAGCAACCACATTGCAGTAAATTGTAGATGTTTTTTTATATTTTACACACACGCACGCACACACACAGACACACGCACACACACAGACACACGCACACACACACACACACACACACACACACACACACACACACACACACACACACACACACACACACACACACACACACACACACACAGACACGCACGCACGCACTACAGTTGTAGTCCATGAACCAATAAAATATAGCTACTAAATAAATCAGAAGTTACCCATAAGTTACTTAATTTCTAAGAAGTTTTTTCACGGAATGCTTACTTACTCTTACTCAAGTATTTATTAGGATGACTACTTTTCACTTTTACTTGAGTTATGTTACTCTAAAGCAGGCGTGTTAAACTCGCTTTCACTGAAGGCCACATCGCAGTTATGGTTGCCCTCAGAGGGCCGCTTGAAGTGGATCATTTTAGTACATTGTTTGATTTATTTGCTTAATCCATTACACACTTTAGCCATGAGCTAAGAACAATCCACCGCAGGGTTCAAATCTTGGTAAAAAAGTAGCGGAAAATATGCCAACTTATTAGCACATATTATTGCCAGGCTTTTGCGGGTGACATAAAAGGAGGTGGCAGGCCAGAGCTGGCCCTTGGGCTTTGAGTTTGACACCTGTGCTGTAAAGTAACGGTAATCTTAGTTGAGTACAATTTTTTGGCTACACTACCTACCTCTGACCGCACAGGAGGAGCACTTATGTAAAGCCCAGAAAAAATGGCGCAGATTATAGATGCGTGCTGCATGTTCCACAATATAACAAAACACGACAGGTTGGAGCATCACGCCATGATTGTGGAGGGATTTCAGTATCTTCGTGGTGATTAGGTTTGTAAAGGGGTGGAAAGTTTCCGGTAAATTTCTGGAATTTTACCACGGGAAGTTAAGCTCGGGAAGTTTGGAAATATTGACTATTTTTTGATTATTCAAAGTTGGACACGGTCCTTGGGAATTAATGGAAATTAACAGGAAATGTGGGGTAATTTATACTAACCATCATATACAGACATAAATATAAACATTTTGTGGTCATAATACGCAGACATGCATGCAAACATTTGCAATACAAATTTATTTTTGTGAACAGAACTTCATCAAACGTAAAAAAACATCACTGTTGATTGAATAAAATAAATGATGCCCCCCCCAAAAAGTCCCATTCAAAATGTAAAATGAAAGCATTTAGTTAAGCTTCTCAAGCCTCTGTTTTTACATTTATTTTTGTAAAACACTAATGCAATGCCACACACAGATATAAATAGTCAGTAAACAATTGGATTAGTCTTTAAAAATATTTGACTGATGGACAAATGAATAGAAATAGGCTAGATGAATAAATGAACACTCAATCAGCATGCTAAATCAAACTATAACCTACATTCTTGTATGAGAACCTATCCCCAGGTGCATGTCTTTGGAAGTGGGAGGAAGCCGGAGAACCCGGAGGAAACCCACGCAGTCACGGGGAGAACATGCAAACTCCACACAGAAAGATCCCAAGCCCGGGATTGAACCCAAGACTACTCAGGACCTTCGTATTGTGAGGCAGATACACTAACCCCTCTCCCACCGTGCTGCCCAATTATGAATTATAACGTATAGACTATTAAAGAAAAAAAAAAACTGCCATCTTTTTTGTAGTTGTATTCCTTTTTTATTATCTTTATTATTTGTCATGATCCGTGGTCCGGATCATGTTTTGTTTAGTTATGTTCTGTTAGTTTTGGACTTCCTTAGCTGTTTTGTGCACTTCAGCATAGGTGGATTAATGACCGGGCCTACCGGGCCCAGGCCCAGGGGGCCAGAGGCCCCAAGGGGCCAGGCCAACTTGGCCCCGCGGCCGCGACCCAAGCAAAACTACTTTTGCAAAAATAATAATCTTAAGCCCCAAGGGGCCAGGCCAACTTGGCCCCGCGGCCATGATCCATAGAGGGTAAGAGGCCCCAAGGGGCCAGGTCAACTTGGCCCCGCGGCCGCGACCCACAGAGGGCCAGAGGCCCCAAGGGGCCAGGCCAACATGGCCCCGCGGCCATGATCCATAGACGGTCAGAGGCCCCAAGGGGCCAGGCCAACTTGGCCCCGCGGCCACGATCCATAGAGGGTCAGAGGCCCCAGGGGGCCAGGTCAACTTGGCCCCGCGGCCACGATCCATAGACGGTCAGAGGCCCCAAGGGGCCAGGCCAACTTGGCCCCGCGGCCACGACCCACAGAAGGCCAGAGGCCCCAAAGGGCCAGGCCAACTTGGCCCCGCGGCTGCGAGCCACAGAAGGCCAGAGGCCCCAAGGGGCCAGGTCAACTTGGCCCCGCGGCCACGATCCATAGAGGGTAAGAGGCCCCAAGGGGCCAGGTCAACTTGGCCCTGCGGCCGCGACCCACAGAGGGCCTGAGGTCCTAAGGGGTCAGGCCAACTTGGCCCCGCGGCCATGATCCATAGAGGGCCAGAGGCCCCGAGGGGTCAGGCCAACTTGGCCCCGATCCATAGAGGGTCAGAGGCCCCAAGGGGCCAGGCCAACTTGGCCCCGCGGCCACGACCCACAGAGGCCCCAAGGGGCCAGGCTAAATTGGCCCCGCGGCCATGATCCACAGAGGGCCAGAGGCTCTCAATCATTATTATCAAAGCTAATTCTCAAATTGGATGGATCACACAACCTCACTCACATATTCTTTATCAATTATTAAAGGTTGTTTCTGAATTTTGATCACAGAACTTAATGCAAATATTCTTGATTGATTGACAAAGCTCATTCTCAAATTTTGATTACACAACCTTACTCTGACAAATTATCATTATCAAAAAGCTCTATCTCGAATTTGGATCACAGAATCTCACTCAAGTATTCTTAGCTGTGCCCCTCCCCCATCAAGTCTTTCATAAACCGGTCTGTTCTTTTAGAATCTCCTCATTTGGTATTTTGAACTCGTGAGAGACTGCTCAAAATTTGGTTTCCTTTCCCTCAGTTCAGACTCAGAGATAATTTGAAATCATTCAACAAGAAGTTTAACGCGCGCACACACACACACACACACACTTGAGTTGAGCATTACTTGGAAATTCTTATATTTTCCATTTTGCTGTTATTATCAGCATCTTCCCATTTTGTCCTTTTCTTTCGAGAAAGTTTACAGTCTGACATTTGTCACTGCTGTCAGTTAATAACTTTTTGGTCTTTGACCCATTTTGTCATTTTCTCGATTCGATCGTCACTGACCACTCTCTCCTGTCTGGCAGACATCGTTGCTGCCATCATAGCTAGCAAGCTGCCTGCAGCGGGTCATCCCTATGTTCCCCGTCCCTATGTTACCCGGGTCCTATGTTCCCCTCTACCGGGGAACTAAGGACCCTTTTTAAAAAAAAGGGTTCTATGTTCCCCGCTGCGGGGAACGTACAACACTTTTTCCAGAAAAGGGTTCTATGTTCCCCGCTGCTTCCAATGCGCGACTAAGTAAGACGCACGCAGACACGCATGACAGAGACGCGTTTAAGTTGTCGAAGGAAGGAAGTTCGCGTTTGAGTTGCTCTATCTGCTGCCGCACGCCCTGTGACAGGTTAGGTTTAGGGATGGTTTTGGTCAGGGCACAATTTCGCCAAAAAAGTGCTCCACAACGCCCTGTGACAGGTTAGGTTTAGGGATAGTTTTGGTCAGGGCACAATTTCGCCAAAAAAAAGTGCTCCACAACGCCCTGTGACAGGTTAGGTTTAGGGATAGTTTTGGTCAGGGCACAATTTCGCCAAAAAAAAGTGCTCCACAACGCCCTGTGACAGGTTAGGTTTAGGGATGGTTTTGGTCAGGGCACAATTTCGCAATTTCGCCAGATACAATGCAGGGAACATAGGACCCTTTTTTAGAAAAAGGGTCCTAAGTTCCCCGGTCGCATACAAAGACCCAGGAACAACCGGGGAACATAGGACCCGGGGAACATAGGACCCGGGGAACATAGGCACGCTCCCGCCTGCAGATAGCAACATTTTGGTGTCCTTTGGGAAAATATTTAGAAAGAAGACAAAAGTACACACAGTTGTACAACTATTATCTTTATGATCTTTTTTTTGTTAGTTTCTCTGTTACTGTGTGTGGCCAATTAAGCGACTTTTGGCCATACCTGGCTGGTGACATTTAGCGACTTTCTGGTTGATGTTAAGATTAATAATAGCAACAGTTCTCTTCATCTTAATGCAATTTATTGTGTCTGTCTCTCCACATTTTGCCATTAGGTACTTTGAGCTCTTGTTGGTCAGTCACTCTAAGGTACATTGTTGCTGCCATCATAGCTAGCAAGCTGCCTGCAGATAGCGACATTTTGGTGTCCTTTGAGAAATATTAAGAAAGAAGACAAAAGTACAAGACATTGTACGATTACTATCTTTTTAAAATTATTTGTTTCACTGTGTGATTGACCGACTTTGCCGCTAGATTTCGCGTCTTTTGGCCATACCTGGCTAGCGACTAAAAACATCATTTAGCGACTTTTTGGTTGTGAAGATAAGTGGTAAAAGCAGATCTTCCTGTTGGTCTTCCCACATTTTGCCATTTGGTACTTTGCACTCTTCTTGGTCACTCCAAGGCATTTGTCCCTGCCTTCAGCTAGTCACTTGGCTCTTTTGGAATATATTTCACTGTAATTGGCTCTCTCTCTCTCTTTCTCCTCAGTACAAATCAGCCTGTTCCCTTGCCATTCATCACTGACCACTCTGCTCTCCTGTCTGTCAGACATTATTGCTGCTTGCAGATAGCTTGGGGTCCTTAGAGAAAATATCAGAAGAGAAAAGTACACAATTATCTTAATTATCTTTTTTATTCAGTCAGTCCTTCAGTGAGTCCCAGTGTGTTGGCGATTAAGCAACGTTGGCATTCAATTAGCGACTTTTGGCCATACATGGCTGGCGACTCAAAAAACTAGAAAAAAAGTACAAAAAGTTGTACAATTAATATCTTTATTATCCTTAATTCCCCTGAATCCTAGAGTGTGTTGCAATTAAGCAACTTTGCTGCTAGGTTTAGCGACTCTTGTTTTGGGCATACCTGGCTAGCGACTACAAACATTATTCAGCAACTTTTTGGCTGTTAAGATTAACGTTAATAAATTAAATCCTAATACAATTTATTGTGTTGGTCTCGCCATCTTGCTATTAGGTACTTTGAATTCTTGTTGGTCTCTGCTAAGGTATCTGGCTGTTGTCTTTGCCTTCAGTTAGTCACTTGGCTCTGGAATATATTTAACTGTACTTGGCTCTCTCTTTCTCCTCAGTACAAATCAGTCTGTTCCCTTGCCATTTAGACATTTTCTTGATTGGATCATCACTGACCACTCTGCTCTCCTGCTGTCTATCAGACATTGTTGCTCCCATCATAGCTAGCAAGCTGCCTTGGTGTCCTTTGTGAAAATATTTAGATAGAAGACTAAAGTGCACAAAGGTGTACAATTATTATCTTTTCAAAATATTTGTTTCACTGTCAGTGTGATTGACCGACTTTGCCGCTAGATTTCGCGTCTTTTGGCCATACCTGGCTAGCGACTGAAAACATCATTTAGCAACTTTTTGGTTGTGAAGATAAGAGGTAAAAGCAGATCTGCCTGTTGGTCTTTCCACATTTTGCCATTTGGTACTTTGCACTCTTGTTGGTCACTCCAAGGCATTTGTCCCTGCCTTCAGCTAGTCACTTGGCTCTTTTGGAATATATTTCACTGTAATTGGCTCTCTCTCTCTTTCTCCTCAGTACAAATCAGTCTGTTCCCTTGCCATTTAGACATTTTCTTGATTCGATCATCACTGACCACTCTGCTCTCCTGCTGTCTATCAGACGAATCAGTTGATTCTCTGCTCTCAATTGTCTATGCTAGTAAGCTGTTATTCTCTGCTTTGGAGTGTTGATGCTGGGTTGCTAGTTTTCTAAATCACCTCACACACTTGAAGGAAGCAGCACCGATCATAAACACACAAACAAACTCACACACACACACACACACACACACACACACACACACACACACACATAGTTGGTTTATCTGTTGTGATAGGCAAAGAGCCAATGTGCAAAGAAAGAAGGGAAATATGGATCATAAACGTTTAAGTGGAGGAGCTAGAAAAAAAATTCAGCAAGAAAAGAAAAAAAAGGAATCAGTTTTACTTGAGAGTGTTCCAAATATCTCCAGCTTCTTCAGTACAAAGACATCTGCTGAAAGCAATTCTATAAATGCTACTGCAAATTCAGCTAAGGTTAGCAATGCACCTGAGCTAGCATGTAGCTCCCAAGATCCTGAGACCACTACAAGTGTAGACACTGAACCAAATGCTTCTGATGCTTATGATTCAACCAATTCAGCAGTAGCCAGTTGCTCGGATGAATGTGAGGTCACTGCACCTCTGGACAGCATAGAAAATGAGCTGAATCTTTCTTCAACACCATCTACAGTGACAACTCTACCTAGTGATCCCGCTAAATGGGCTGAGACCCTCACTGAGTCAATGAAGGAAGTTCTTATTCAAAGAGGTGCAAAATCATTTCACAACCGTCACAGCCATTATCCAGCTTCTGTGAGGAACAGTGGGCTAGGAGGCAAAACCCGATGCCTAAACAATGAACATTTTACTTCACACTTGCCCAATGGACAACGAGTACAAAGAGAGTGGCTGATGTACTCTCCCTCTACTGGTAATGTTTACTGCTTTGCATGCAAACTGTTTTCCCCAAAAACGCATTCTTTTGTGACAGGCTATTGTGATTGGAAACACTCAGAAAGATTTGGTGAACATGAGCGAAGTGCTGAGCACATAACCTGCATGCAAGCAGTCTTGAACCGCGCCAAAGGTGCCACAGTTGATGCAGACCTGTTCAAACAGTTTCAGGCAGAGAGCAGCTATTGGAGGCAGGTGTTACAAAGAGTTGTTGCAGTCATTAAATTCCTTGCAGAAAGGGGCCTTGCATTTAGGGGTAAAAATGAATCGTTAGGGTCTCCTCTCAATGGGAACTACCTTGGTATTCTGGAGGTCCTGGCTGAATTTGATCCCTTTCTAAAGGATCACATCAGAAAGTTTGGGCAGATGGGTCGAGGTAATACCTCATATCTGTCCTCCACCATTTGTGAGGAATTCATTGAATTGATGGGTGCAAAAACCAAACAGGCTATAGCAGATGAACTGCAAGCAAGCAAATACTACTCTATCATTGTGGATTCAACCCCAGATTTATCTCATGTGGACCAATTGACATTCATATTCCGTTTTGTTAGCAAAGAGGGCAGTGTTGTTGAACGCTTTGTGGGTTTTGAGCCCATTACTAGCCATACAGGTGAAAGTTTGGCTAACTGTGTCATGTCTGTGTTGGAAAATCTAGGGTTAGAGCTGTCAAATTGCAGGGGGCAGGCTTATGATAATGCCAGCAACATGTCAGGGAGGTATAATGGGTTGCAGGCTCACTTAAAGAAAAGCAACCCATTAATACACTATATTCCATGTGCAGCTCACTCTTTGAATTTGGTGGGAGTCAACAGCATTGACAGATGTGGAAATGAAGTCTCTAAGTATTTTGACTTGATTCAGTCTATTTACAACTTCACAACTGCATCCACACACCGATGGGACAGGGTATTTGGCAATTCCAACATAGATCTCACACTTAAAGCTTTATCCAACACGCGTTGGAGTTGCCGTGCAGAATCTACCAAAGCACTGTGGCAGAACTACAGTAAAATAAAAGCAGCACTACAGGTTATTTCCACTGATGACACAGAGAAAAGAGACACACGAACTGAAGCTGACAGTCTAGTGCGGAAGCTGGATTCACTTGAGATGGCCTTCATGGCAGGCTTTTGGGACACTGTTCTGTCCAGATTTCAGGCCACAAGTCTGCAACTTCAAAAAGCAGACATGGACCTTGGTACAGCAGTTAGATTGCTGGAATCTCTGCGCACCTTTGTTCTCTCCCAAAGAGATCTATTTGATCATTTTGAGCAGAAAGCCTTAAACATGTTGGGTGGCACCCCATCTTACAGGGCTGAACGGACGAGGAAACGTAAAAAGTTTGCTGATGAATCAGCATCCCCAGATGTTGTGCTTGAGGGAAGGCAACTGTTTCAAATAGAGACATTTATTGCCTCTATTGATCAACTGAGTTCAAGCCTTAATCACCGTCTGGAGGCCTACAAACATCTGAACAATTTGTTCAGTGTCCTTTTCTCTTTGGATACAGAGTCCAATGCTTCAGTCCTTCACAAGGCCAAGATTCTCACTGAATCATACCCATCTGACCTCAATGAAAGTCTTGGACAGGAGCTTATACAGTTCAAATCTTTTATACAGCTCAACAACACTGATGAGGAGAGGACCCCTTCAGGACTGCTCAAAACAATAATACATTTTGGACTACAGCCTACGTTTCCTAATACATACATTGCGCTACAGATTTTTCTCACTCTACCGGTCAGTAACTGTGAGGGAGAACGCTCATTCTCTCTTTTGTCAAGAGTAAAAAATGAGCTGCGCACAAGAATGACTCAGAAAAGATTAAATGCGTTATCTCTAATGGCAATTGAGAGTGAGCTGACAAGAGAGTTGGACTTCAATGATGTGGTGGATGATTTTGCAAAATTGAAAGCACGAAAGAAACCCCTTGCTTAAAGGTGCACTGTGTAAGATTTTTAGGTTATTTCCAGAATTCACCCATTCACTAATGTTAGGCTACCTGTTTTCATGAATACTTACCACCACCATAAAATTCTAAGTATCCATTATGACTTGGAGAATTGCACTTTTGCCATTTCTGGGAAGTGTCACCTGGATTGTGAAGATAGGATTGACTTTAGGCAGAAGCTTGGTGCTTTCTCTGGCAAACTGAACCTCAAGCTTCATTCTCTGCAGCTTTGCATTCTTGTGCAGACTTTCATCCACAAGGAACTTTTCAACTTCCCCACTATCGTGAAGGGGCCATCAAAAGATTTCAGTGTGTCCAGCATGTCTAGTCTCTTACTCTCCTTTCTTTGAGCCATCTCTTGTTTCTCATCTGCCCTACTCTCGAATTTTGCCTTCATGAATTTACTCCAGTTGAGTTCAACCTCCCTTTTTGCTTGTGCTGCTGCCTTGAAACCTCTGAAGCTCCTGGCTCTTCTGTAAAATTATTGACCTATTGACTGCGTTCAGTGTGCCCAACTTCTTCAGTTTGTAGTCCACCTTGCCACATTGTCTCTCCATCCCAATGTTGTGCACAGGGGTGCCATCAATGTTACTAGCCTGTTCACTGACAGGGTCCATTGGGAAGGTCTCCTCATCCATCCTCTGCCTGGCCAGGACAGTCTTCAGATGGGGCAGCATGAGATCTGTCAGCTGCTTCACTTCATCCAAGTATTCGGCAGCCACGTCTGACACTGAGTTCAGGACATGTCCAGTGCCTGTCCAGCCACTATAGCATTCTTGGAAATGGGCTATCTTGACCTGCATGCAGCCCTTGTACCATGAACTGGCCTACACCTTTCTTTGTGGTGCTCTCCGATGCATGTTATCATTTTACCTTTCTCCTTCTCCTCAAGCTTAACCACAAATAGATACAGACTTTGAGCCTCAATTTGCTGCACAGCTGCCGTTATGCCAAAGTGTTTTCCTAAGATATTATTTTATTTTTAATGATAGAAGGGAGGAAAAGGGGGCAAAAATCATGTCCGATTTAGTTTTTTGGGTGGGGTGGGGGGTTTATTTCATGATAGCTACCAACTTCCAATACATAATATCTCTCAAATGACCCAATGCACCATCACTGAAGTGGGCGTAATCATTTTCCAAAATGTTTATTTTTAGGCCATTTATCCCCTCCCCCTGTGTCTGTGTGAAACCTGTGCTTGTCAGTGTCTGTGTGGTATACCTAATAGTGTGTGTGCAGTATGTGCACTCTTCTGTATGTACAGTGTGCATGTCTGTTCACAGTATACAGTATTTCTTGCATAGTGCGTGCGTGTGTGTGCGCCCACACGCGCGGGGGGTTGAGGGGCCAAGACCATGTCAGGCCCAGGGGGCCAAAATTTCTTAATCCGCCCCTGCACTTCAGGGGTTTGTTTTGGTTACCATGGGTACGAATTGGTTTCACCTGGCTGTTGAGCACTAATCAGAGGGCTATTTATTCACGTTGCTCGCCACACACTGTCTGGCTTCCTTGTTTGCGGTAAGCAAGTGTTATGTTGGTTTATTTCATGTCCTAGTTCTGTGCTAAGTGTTAGCCTTAGCTTCCCGTGCGTTCGGCACGCTTTTCTTTTGCTTGTTTTCTGTTTGCCTATGATTTATGTAAATAAATAATCTCTTACCTTCACGTTTTTGTCCGGAGTGTCCGTGTTGCACTGGAGGAACGATCCCGCACAAATATGCAACCCCCACGTGACATTATTTTGTGTATTGATCCTGCGCTACTATTGTTTTTTATTTTTTATTTGATTTTTTTGTTACTTTTCATATGATTTTGCCACGGTTTACTTGCTTATTTATTTATAAAAAATGTTTTGTGACTTTTTATTTTGTATTGTTTTACATCTGATCCATTTCTGTGACTTTCCTTTTCTTTTTTAAGTGTGAACGATGGAGAGGTCCTCGGGAGGTGATCTTGAGATCACTTCCTGAGGATCCTTGATGCCGAGGAATGTTCATCCATCTTGTTATGGTCTGGATAGCCTGCTGATCCTGAGCCAGAGCGGGATGGATGGATATATATATACAATATCTCAATATTTTTTATAATGTTTATACTGTAAACCTTGAGTTGTTAAAGTTTAAGTGCACCTCTCTCCTCAAGTGTGCATGTGAGTATGTATGAGTGGATGTGTGCCTGTATGAAGGGTTTGCGTGAGCAAATTATGACTGTTGAATGTGATTTTAATTGTAAAAATCCATAAAAAATATTTAAAAAAAAAAAAAAATTATAAAAAATATAAAATAAAATAAAACGTCTACAATACTTCAGTTGCCTGTATAATAACCAAGCTGTAGCGACATTGTTATTGTAAGAGCGAACACCGAAGAACTCTTCTTCTATTTTAATAACACATTGTCATGCTTCGGTATTAGCCGTAGAAGCTAACTACGGCAAGAAATAAGCCAGCTTCTACAAACCCCGTTTCCATATGAGTTGAGAAATTGTGTTAGATGTAAATATAAACGGAATACAATGATTTGCAAATCATTTTCAACCCATATTCAGTTGAATGCACTACAAAGACAAGATATTTGATGTTCAAACTCATAAACTTTTTTTTTTTTTTTGCAAATAATAATTAACTCAGAATTTCATGGCTGCAACACGTGCCAAAGTAGTTGGGAAAGGGCATGTGCACCATTGTGTTACATGGCCTTTCCTTTTAACAACACTCAGTAAACGTTTGGGAACTGAGGAGACACATTTTTTAAGCTTCTCAGGTGGAATTCTTTCCCATTCTTGCTTGATGTACAGCTTAAGTTGTTCAATAGTCCGGGGTCTCCGTTGTGGTATTTTAGGATTCATAATGTGCCACACATTTTCAATGGGAGACAGGTCTGGACTACAGGCAGGCCAGTCTAGTACCCGCACTCTTTTACTATAAAGCCACATTGATATAACATGTGGCTTGGCATTGTCTTGCTATTTTTATTTTTATTGTCTGCATTTTAATTTTGCTTTTATTTTCTTTCATTTCACTTTGTTGTCTGTGAAGCACTTTGAGTCTGCCTTGTGTATGAAAAGCGCTATACAAATAAAGTTGCCTTGCCTTGCCTTGCCTTGCTGAAATAAGCAGGGGCGTCCATGGTAACGTTGCTTGGATGGCAACATATGTTGCTCCAAAACCTGTATGTACATTTCAGCATTAATGGCGCCTTCCCAGATGTGTAAGTTACCCATGTTTTGGGCACTAATACACCCCCATACCATCACAGATGCTGGCTTTTCAACTTTGCGCCTATAACAATCCGGATGGTTCTTTTCCTCTTTGGTCCGGAGGACACGACGTCCACAGTTTCCAAAAACAATTTGAAATGTGGACTCGTCAGACCACAGAACACTTTTCCACTTTGTATCAGTCCATCTTAGATGAGCTCAGGCCCAGCGAAGCCAACAGCGTTTCTGGGTGTTGTTGATAAACGGTTTTCGCCTTGTATAGGAGAGTTTTAACTTGCACTTACAGATGTAGCGACCAACTGTATTTACTGACAGTGGGTTTCTGAAGTGTTCCTGAGCCCATGTGGTGATATCCTTTACACACTGATGTTGCTTGTTTATGCAGTACAGCCTGAGGGATCGTAGGTCACGGGCTTAGCTGCTTACGTGCAGTGATTTCTCCAGATTCTCTGAACCCTTTGATGATATTAGGGAACGTAGATGGTGAAATCCCTAAATTCCTTGCAATAGCTGGTTGAGAAAGGTTTTTCTTAAACTGTTCAACAATATGCTCATGCATTTGTTGACAAAGTGGTGACCCTCGCCCCATCTTTGTTTGTGAATGACTGAGCATTTCATGGAATCTTCTTTTATACCCAATCATGGCACCCACCTGTTCCCAATTTGCCTGTTCACCTGTGGGATGTTCCAAATAAGTGTTTGATGAGCATTCCTCAACTTTATCAGTATTTATTGCCACCTTTCCCAACTTCTTTGTCACGTGTTGCTGGTATCAAATTCTAAAGTTAATGAATTGTTTATCAGTTTGAACATCAAATATTAGGGGGCGGCGTAGCGTAGTGGGTAGAGCAACCGTGCCAGAAACCTGAGGGTTGCAGGTTCGCTCCCCGCTTCTTACCATCTAAAAATCACTGCCGTTGTGTCCTTGGGCAGGACACTTCACCCTTTGCCCCCGGTGCCGCTCACACCAGTGAAATGAATGATGAATGATAGGTGGTGGTCGGAGGGGCCGTAGGCGCAAATTGCAGCCACGCTTCCGTCAGTCTACCCCAGTGCAGCTGTGGCTACAAAAGTAGCTTACCACCACCAGGTGTGAATGATTGATGGGTTTCAGAAAAACATGTAAAGCGACTTTGGGTACTTAGAAAAGCGCTATATAAATCCCAGGTATTATTATTATTAAATATGTTGTCTTTGTAGCATATTCAACTGAATATGGGTTGAAAATTATTTGCAAATCATTGTATTCCGTTTATATTTACATCCAACACAATTTCCCAACTCATATGGAAACGGGGTTTGTACAACACCACGAAACGCGTTTGAGTTTGTAATTCACAACACAATGCGATACGACACCAATTTGTACTGACTGAAAACCATGACCAATCAAATTACAGTACCTGTAAAGTATTAGCCCACATTTTATGCTTTGTTTGTACACAGCTGAGCTAGCCAGACAGCGTATGTACTGTAGTTGTAATAACACGCAGGGTGTACTGCGTGTATCATGATGGATATTAAAGCGACTCACTCGATGGACAGATGTTCGTCTGGTCCAGCTGGCCGGGGACATTTCCTGTTGATTTTGTGTAAGCACTCCATTTATGTCGAAATAGCTTAGCTCCAAGTTCCATATTTATAGTGTCAAATTCTCTTTAATCCCCCTCTCCGGGCTTCCGTCGGCTCCAACGTCTCACTTTTCCTTTGTGCTGGCTTCTATAGGCAGCAGTATATTTAGCTTCTAAAGTATACGGTTGAGAATCCTCATTTGTCCAAAAATAGTTGTCTTTGTTGTCTGTTACCAAGTCTGCCATGATTAAAAAACACATTTGTGTTTGATTCCTGAAGTATGAAGACACATTTTGCCAGAAGTCAGACGTGAGCTGCTATGGAAACAGAAATCAATGTGCGGAAGCAATTAGTCCCGGAAATGATTTAAATGATCAAAATAAGGTAAAAATGTAACATATTACATATTGTTATGAACGTGTCTGTTACTACATCATATATAGACTTGCACTGTGTATATACAACGTTGCTGCAAGGTTTTGAAGTTGTTTTAGAGGGCTTTGAAGGCTGCAACGGTGACTGCCATTCCCCACACCAGGGGTGCCCATTACGTCGATCGCGAGCTACCAGTCGATCGCGGAGGGTGTGTCAGTCGATCGCCAGCCAGGCATTAAAAAAATTGTCCTAAAAATGAGCGATCATAAATCTTCACTATGACGTCACTTTCGTGACATTCACGGCAATCGAGGGTCTTCTGAGATGACGCTGGCTGCTGCCAGCTCATTATTAAGAAAAAATTACCGACAGGAAGGCGAGAAACACTTTTTATTTCAACAGACTCTGGCGCCGTACCTGTCGTCAAAACTCCAAAGACCGACTGCACAGTTGCACAATAAAAGCGCTGCTTCATCCTGCTTGCGCTAACAAAATAAGAGTCTCAGAAAGCTGGCGTGCACAAGCTAGCAAGCTACGGAGTTTGCCGCCAATATATTTCTTGTAAAGTGTATACAAAGGAGTACGGAAGCTGGACAAATAAGATGCCAAAAACCAACCACTTTCATGTGGTATTGGACAGAAAGGAGGAATTTTTTTCTCCTCCATTTGAAAATGTGGACGTTATCAGCACCACTGTCTGATTCCTATCAATGCAAGTCATCAGAATCAGGTAATACACCAATTTATATTCTTGTCTTCATGAAAGAAAGGAATCTATATGTGTTAAACATGCTTGTATTATCTTTAAACACCTTAGGCATAATTTAGTAATAATTTTCACTGGTAAATAACATTTATCAAGGAGTAATTGTGTTACAAATTAAATCATGTTGTAACTAGAACTAATTGCTTTTCAAAATTTAATTTCCCTGACACTGTAAATAATATAATCAATCTAGACCCCGGCACCAAATTAAGGTTTACTGCCCCGGATTATACCTTGGCAAGCTGAGGCCAACCAAACCCACCTGGTTTCACAAAGCCATGTTGTTTTGATCAGAGGTAGGAGTAAGTCACTCATGTGCAAGTCACAAGCAAGTCCTGAGTAATAACTTTAAAGCAGGGGTGCGCACACTTTTTCTGCAGGCAAGTTACTTTTCAATTGACCAAGTCGAGGGGATCTACCTCATTCATATATATCATTTATATTTATTTATTTGTGAAAGAGATGTTTTTGTTAACAAGTTAAAGGTGTTTAATGATAATACAAGCATGTTTAACACATATAGATTCCTTTGTTTCATGAAGTCAAGAGTATAAGTTGGTGTATTACCTGATTCTGATGATTTGCATTAAATGGAACCAGACAGTGGTGCTGATAACGTCCACATTTCTGAATGGAGGAGAAAAAAAGTCCTCCTTTCTGTCCAATACCACATGAAAGTGGTTGGTTTTTGGCATCTTATTTGTCCGGCTTCCATACACTTTACAAGAAAAACATTGGCGGCAAACTCCGTAGCTTGCTCGCTTGTGCAGGCCAGCTTTCTGGGACTCTTATTTTGTTAGCACAGGCAGCATGGAGCAGCGCTTTTATTGTGAGGATAGGAAATGTGCAGTCGGTCTTTAGAGTTTTGACGGAAGGTACGGCGCTAGAGTCTGTTGAAAAAGAAAGTGTTTCTCGCCTTCCTGTCGATCATTTTTTCTTAATAATGATCTCACAGCAGCCAGCGTCATCTCACAAGACCCTCGGGTGCCGTGAATGTCAATCAAGTGACATCTCGGTGAAGATTGATGATCGCTAATTTTTAAGTCTATTTTTTAAATTGTGGCTGGCGATCGACTGACACACCCTCCGTGATCGACCGGTAGCTCGCGGTCGACGTAATGGGCACCCCTGCTTTAAAGTCTCACCCTAAAGCAAGTCCCAAATTACTGAGGTGTGAAGTCATATATACTTTATAATTTATAGTCAAGTCCGCCTGCCACAAGTTACAAATATTTTAAATATAAATAAAATCAAAACTATATAAAAGTAAAGACATGTTTAAATGTATTAGTTAATAAAATAAATATATTGTTTTTAAATATTAGTTTATAAAATATCACTTTGTCTTCAATGTCGTATATGTGAACCGTGTTGTATAAATTGACTCTGTTAAATTAGAATTAGGGTTGACTTTCATAGCAAGGCATCAGTGCAGAGAGCAGCAGACGGGCATTGTAGTACAAAGTTAACGGCCAATATTTGTTTCCACAGAGTTTGGTGGCTATTTTCCTTTAAGTGGGGATGCATTAGCTGTTTTATTTGCATTTTATTCTCTTAAAATCCTATTTGTTAAACGTTTGGACAAGTTTAAATCGGTTGCAATGCATATTTTTCTTAGCCTGTCAATGGGCTCGTCCATTGTAAGTTAGCATTAAATGGTAAACGGTGTGTATTTCATATAGCACTTTTACTATACCTGCACGATACCCAAAGCGAATCAGTGATCTTAAAATATAAACTACTGCCAGAGCATTTTTTAAGTTTCATTGCATTCTGCGCTGATATGGAGAATTTTACAATTTTATAAGTGACATTTTCTTTGTAAATTCTAGCATCTTTATACATTTTAATAATGTTATTGGAGATTGTATTTGTGAACAATGCTCCTTGAAAGACCAGCAACCATCACTGTCTTATAGTTCTGTTGTTCAATTTAGGCTATATACTGTAAGTTCCAGATTGCGAAAGAAAACCTTAGCGGTTAATATTATTTAAACCACTTTTTTTTTTTTTGTATCCCCTCTGAAACTCTTCCTGTCCTGTTTTTTTTCTAAATAGAAGCAATGTTTTGGTACATTTGTTCATATTTGTGAACAAAATAATCACCCAACAACTCAGTCAGCGCGTAGTAACGCTGTTCACAGCTGGCAGCTATCTAGAGCATGCGTGCCAACCCTCCCGATTTTTCCGGGAGACTCCCATATTTCAATGCCCCTCCCGAAAATCTCCCGGGGCAACCATTCTCCCGAATTTCTCCCGATTTTCACCCAGACAACAATATTAAGGGCGTGCGGTGATGGCACTGCCTTTAGCATCCTTTACAACCTGTCGTCGCGTCCGCTTTTTCACCATACAAACAGCGTGTCGGCCCAGTCAAATGTTGTAAGCGGCTACTGCATACACACGCAAGTGACTGCAAGACATACTTGATCAACAGCCATACAGGTCACACTGAGGGTGAACGTATAAACAACTTTAACACTGTTACAAATATGCGCCACACTGTGAACCCACACCAAACAAGAATGACAAACACATTTCGGGAGAACATCCGCACCGTAACACAACATAAACACAACAGAACAAATACACAGAATCCTTGCAGCCCTAACTCTTCCGGGCTACAATATACACCCCTGCTACCACCAACACTATGAAGCCACAACACAACAACTATAAGCGAAAACACGACAAAATAAAGATCGTATGAAGTGACCTTAGACAAGTTTAGGTGACGACACTGGCTGAGACGGAGAGTTGAAAACGTTGTACTGAACGAAATTGGAAAAGTTAGTGATATGTTAGCACTTTTTCAGTCGTACTGACTGACACGTAACTTTTTTTTTTGTTTTACTTTTTCCAATAATACTAATATAATATGTTCATTACCTGTTTTTAACCTTCTGCCTCAGCTTGGTCTGTTGGCGAAACTTGCTCCACTGTCACTTCCATTGTGTCTGTCGCGTCCTTTGCGGCTTTATAGTATTGTGTTGTGACATTTGTATTTGTATTGTGGTTTTACCAATCGTGCTGTTGCTGAAAGTTATTGCTTTATGATTGTCTTTTGGTGTTTGCATTCGTTGTAACCTTTCTTGGCCATCGCAGCTGTCCGTCATTCTTATTTTAAATGTTGCCAGACTTTGGTAATGTATAACGTCCTTAAAAGTGTTCAACTTCATATAAAGCCTATCCGTTTTTAAATCCAATGTTTTCTTTTTCCTTCTATTGATAAAACCAATATGTTGCCTTTTAAACCGATGTTGATCAATACCTATCTTCCGGAAGGCCAACTTGCTAAACACAGGTGGAAATAGTTGAGTCTTAGGAAAATAAATGTACTTCAATTAAACAGTACACCCCTAATTATTTGGTATAAAAATTATCATAAAACATTTTCAGAACAGGTTGCAAAAGCTCTTCTTGGCTGCTGATGTACACGCAGGAAATAGGCGCACATATGGCCCAAAAAAATTCTTTTTAAAAATACATTCTTAAAAACAAAGAAAATTTATTCTTAAAAAATGATGAATCAATTTAGATTTGGCATAAATAACAATAATGATTTGAATGTAAATCACATTTTTTTAAGCACCTTTACAAGTCACCTGCATGCCTGCTGCTTCTGTTTACCTGCTGATCTCTGCTCGTCCCTGCTATGCATTGGACTCTAAAACAATTTTTTAAAATAAAACATCATTTCTTATCTAATGTAATCAAACTTTAAAAAATTGCGAAAATAATGTTAAAAAATATTTAAGTTTAAAAAGTCAAGTGATTTCGAGTCATCCGTCTCAAGTCTAGTCAAGTCTAAAATCGTGAAAACCATCCAAGTCAAAGTCAAGGTGAGTCTTTTAATAATGTTGTTAAGCAAGTCTCCAATCCTCAAACTTACCACTCAAGTATTACTCGAGTCAAGTCATGTGACTCAAGTCCCCCACTTATGTTGTCTGTTGTCAAACGAACTGACTCAGTATGCAGGTGTCAACATTTCCAGAGGTTTCCCTAAGTGCAGGTAAATATACGGCGGTCTAAAATATTAATGCTGTGTTTTGTCTTCATTTTTGCTGTACTTTAGAGGCCATCTGGACAGGTCGGCCTTTCTCACGTTAAATATTCATTGGCCCGATGAATGTGACCAGGGGAGAGCAAAAAAGGGTCATTTTGTAACGTGAGAGAGGAGTGTAGAGAGCGTCAGAGTTGGGGGGCTGGGCAGCATTCAACAATAGCATTTTCTAACAGATGGATGACAGTGTGTGGGGGTATAGTTCAGTGTCATAGCAGAACTTGATATCTGATTATGTGCAGCCCAGTCTATAAATACAAAGGGATTACATGTGGTTCCATGAATAATGAATTTGAGATTATTTTGTTGACATGCATCTAATTTGTTGTGGCTTGCAGGATGCCACAGCAGCAGCAGCAGATCATGTTACTCCAGTGGGCCAATTAAATAAGTTCCTTCTGACCAACTTTCACATGAAGTGAAGCTTTTAATTAGCAGAGAAATGTCCACGTAGCAGGTGCAATCAGGAGAACACATTTAACAAGCTCAAAAACAAAGTGGTTATTAATGGTCCAGCGCTCCAAATGGTTAGGAAACATTTCCCTTTGTTCAGCAGTGGTAATGAAATGCCACATGCTAGTGCAGTTAGCATCCTCCTCTAAAATCACCATGCGCAAACACAGACTTGACGGTTCAAAGACACTGTTTTGTCTTTTTCAAGTAAATCGCCTCTCAATATTCAATGACGGCCTATCAATTATGAAGAAATCTTCAGCTGAACACTCGTTAAGAGGAGGGGTGGTTGCTTAGGAGCGCTGGCATGTTTTGTCACTTCTGTGGTGTTTGTAACTGGACACCCTGCTGTGTGACAGTAAAATGGTGGAAAGTAAATAAGACAGTGGGTACAGGTACTTTTGTTGTGGGGGCTGCCACAAGCGTGCTACAAATCCAAGTGTTTAATAATGTAGCCTGACACATGTCTGCGTTGCTTTGTTAACCAGCAGCTCTCACAGGGCGGTGTCCTGGCTTGTGTGCTTGACAATATAATGAACAACATCCAATGGAACCTTAGAGATCCCACACAACTTGTTTGCATGAGGAGAGATTTCTGATTTCAAAGCAATTTTTCTGAGATGAAGAAGCAATCAAATATAAATTGATCTGTTTCAGAGTCAAACTGTCACAAAGATGGAACCTTTGTTTATTGATTGACTTTTACAAAACTTTTTATTAGAGCTTGTCAAATGATTAAAATATATAATCGCAATAAATTGTATTTTGTTCAAAGTTAACTCCAAGTTAATTGCGATGAATTGCAGATAAATATAATTTTTCATCATTGATAAGTGTACCCTCGACAATTATTTGTTCTATCACCATGACTGAACAATAAGTTTGCTTTAATAAAATATAGTTTTTTTTTAAACAGCTTAACACAAAAAGGACACACTTTATTTCTTTTTAAACATCTGTTTATTGAATTTTTGACATATACATTTGCCAGAAATGCAATCCAATACATATCAAATGTCCTAGTAAAAACGGATGTATATTCATTTTAATAGAGTTGACACGAGCCACTGTAGATAAATTAATTAGGGACCAGTGATCACAATCTCCCTGGACTCTTGACAACACTGGAACAAAGTTGGCTTTGTAAAGTTCTGCAAAAGTATTTGTGTCCTGGACGCCCGAGTATGTGAAATTTCGTGAGGCAATTTGATAGGGAACATTGTGCAGAGGATATTTGTTAGTGGCAGAATTTATAGGAAATATTTCACTTTTACCCAAATGTAGTTTGTAACCAGACACATGTCCAAATGCATGAAAGGTATTTGAGGTAGCCGGGACCGAGACAGAGAGGTCTGAGACACACAGAAGGAGGTCATCCGCGTAGAGATAGACTTTCATCTGCACATTGTGTCTTTTTTTAATTTATTTAATTTTTTATCCTGTCCAGCTACTCAGGCAAATCATATTGTTGATGTAGATGCCCATATTAGCTGTACATATTTACTTTACAAAAGAGAAGTGTGGAATACTTCTCTTGTTGCCTTATTTGTATTTGACTTTATTGAATGGATTTATATTAATGTTTGGCGCAGCCGGAACGGAGCAGGAGGGAATAGAAAGAGAAAAAAAGGAAAATTGCGGGAACAAGGGGAGATAAGACAGAGAGACAACGACAACAACAACAGAACAGCATCAGCAACATAATATGTACAAATATGATACGAAAAGTGATAGCAAAGAAGCAGTTATTGAAGTAAATATTAATAACACAGAAATGACAATGAACATTATTGCACTACATATGGAGCAATAAAAATACCAATATAAACAGCACTATTGATAATGAATAATAACAATAATTACCTCTATTATCAACAATACAGTTGTTTCAAATACAACAGTACATATATGTAATGATAACTTGAATTACAAAAGAAAGCGGATACATGGAGGGGAAGAAAGCAAAGCGAACTTGTAGATTGTTATAGTAACGTTATGTTAAGCTTTGTCAATGTGCCGTGTTTTACCCAGTTGCCCCTTGGGGAACATTTTAAAAATTTGTTTGATGAAACATGATTATATGTGTGAGTGTATTTATGCATATGTGTTTGTATATGTACAGTATGTGTATATGTATGATTGTACAGTGAATGTACGCGTGGATGTATGTACAGTGTGTGTATGTATGTACTGTATTTGTGTATGTATGTGGGAAAGTATGTACCTACGTATGTGGGTAAGTATCAATGTGCTCGCGAGGAATTCTGATTCTGATAGTCACAAGCAGACACAGTGTCTGGACAGAAAATGGGAGAATGGACGCATTTTGGCCTAAAAACTAAAGATAAAGGTGAAGCTATAACACTGAAACGCCCTCAGGAAGAGGGGCTTTAAGACATGGCTAGCTAGCTAGCAGTTAACATCCATCCGCAGTCGGCAGTGTTGTAGCTATGTCTAATGTCTAAATCACTAATCCTCGCCTCCATGGCGACAAATAAAGTACGTTTCTTACAAGTATCATCCCTACAGGACGAGGAATAGCTAAACATGCTTCACTACACACCGTAGGAGGATACAATAGCGCTCCTGAATGTAAACAAATCCCATGGGCGGATCGACACCGAACATCCACTGTAATGATACCAAGTACAATAGCGTATCTAGTCGATACTACTATGATTACATCGATATTTTTATCGTCACAAAATTGTTTTTCCTTTTTTCAAAATTCATATTATGTTTTTAAACCCAAGAAGTACGTCCCTGGACACATGTGGACTTTGAACATGACCAATGTATGATCATGTAACTACTTGTTATCAGATTGATACCTAAATTTGAGGTATCATACAAAACTAATGTAAAGTATCCAAACAACAGAAGAATAAGTGATTATTACATTTTAATGGAAGTGTAGCTGGAACATGTTGAAACTGAAAATAACCAGATATTAACAGTAAATGAACAAGTGGATTAATAATATTTTTTTACAGCTTGTCCCTAATTTTGACAAAATACAATGAGAAATGACACAATATGTTACTGCATACGTCAGCAGACAAATTAGGAGCCTGTGTTTGCTTACTTTCAACTAAAAGACACGTTGTTTATTATGTTCACAATTTTATTTGAGGCCAAAATTCTTCTTCAATTGCAATAAGAAACATATCTTTAATGTACCGTAAAAAATGTTGTTAAAATAAAGCCAATAATGCCATTTTTGTGGTCCCCTTTATTTAGAAAAGTATCGAAATACATTTTGGTACTGGTATCTGGACAACCTTAATATATATACTGTATACACACATACATACATACATGTATACATACCTACATACATCCACCCATACCCATACTGTACACATACACACACATACATATAACACTAATAATTACATAACACACACACACACACACACACACACACACACACACACACACACACACACACACACACACACATTATAAACAAACAAATCCATACACAGGCCGGCGGGGCAGCGATCCAGCCCTGGAACCAACAGAGAACCAGCCGATCACTACACTCCCATACCTCCACAGGTCTGGCCGCGAGCCCCCCTCTAGGGATAACCCTTGACAAGCAGAGGATGGCACAACACTGGGCGTGAAGGACGACGGCGCTGCAGAGTACGAGGGCAGGTCCGGGCCGACACCCAAGCCAATTAACACAACAACAAACAAAAACAAAGCTGGCAAGTTCGCCAGCCACGACAACCACCAAGTGCACGCGCTGCCACAAACCACAACATCAGCCCAACAGGAAGCGAAACCCGCGTGACGCCACACAAACCGGATGTAAAGACAGCTGACCATCTCTGTTAAAAAAATAAATAAATACAATTTATTTAAAAACAATGTAAAACTCACACCCTCAGCGAGGTCTCTGCACGGGAATGGCATGCCACCAGACCGCTGGGGCGGCCGAGGAGGCAATGAGGGGCATGCCGCACCCCTAAATCCCAACCCACATATTGTGTCTACATATGCCTGTAATAATCTGGTACGAAGCGCTATTGACAGAGGCTCAATGGCAAAAGCAAAAAGAAATAAACTCAGAGGACAACCTTGCCGTGTAGAGCGATTGAAGCGAAAATATTCCAATTGAATATTATTTGTCCTGACCGAGGCCTTACGAGATGAATAAAGGACTAAAACTGTTACCAAAGCCAAATCTCTTCAGGACATAAAACAGATAATTCCGCTCCACTCGGTCAAATGCCTTTTCAGCATTCATATTACTGCTTCAATGTATTGAAAAGATGTCAAAGATTCGAAAAGGAGTGCCCATTCCGAATAAACTCAGTTTGATCCGCATTAACAATAAAAGGAAGAATAGTGTCCAGACACCATCCATCCATCCATCCATCCATCTTCTTCCGCTTAACCGAGGTCGAGTCGCGGGGGCAGCAGCCTAAGCAGGGAAGCCCAGACTTCCCTCTCCCCAGCCACTTCATTCAGTGCCTCCCGAGGCGTTCCCAGGCCAGCCGGGAGAGATAGTCTTCCCAACGTGTCCTGGGTATTCCCCGTGGCCTCCTACCGGTCGGACGTGCCCGAAACACCTCCCTAAGGAGGCGTTCGGGTGGCATCCTGACCAGATGCCCGAACCA
The DNA here is from genome assembly GCF_033978785.1 of Entelurus aequoreus. Lineage (NCBI taxonomy): Eukaryota > Metazoa > Chordata > Actinopteri > Syngnathiformes > Syngnathidae > Entelurus > Entelurus aequoreus. Next base: position 57,339,278 of record NC_084733.1, read on the forward strand.
CCTCATCTGGCTCCTCTCGATGTGGAGGAGCAGCGGCTTTACTTTCAGCTACTCCCAGATGACAAAGCTTCTCACCCTATCTCTAAGGTAGAGCCCCGCCACCCGGCGGAGGAAACTAATTTCGGCCGCTTGTACCCGTTATCTTGTCCTTTCGGCCATGACCCAAAACTCATGACCACAGATGAGGATGGGAACGTAGATCGACCAGTAAATTGAGAGCTTTGCCTTCCGGCTCAGTTCCTTCTTCACCACAACGGATCGATACAGCGTCCACATTACTGAAGACACCGCACCGACCCGCCTGTCTATCTAACGATCCACTCTTCCCTCACTCGTGAACAAGACTCCGAGGTACTTGAACTCCTCCACTTGGGGCAAGATCTCCTCCCCAACCCAGAGATGGCACTCCAACCTTTTCCGGGCGAGAACCATGGACTCGGACTTGGAGGTGCTGATTCCCATCCCAGTTGCTTCACACTCGGCTGCGAACCGATCCAGTGAGAGTTGAAGATCTTGGCCAGATGAAGCCATCAGGACCACATCATCTGCAAATAGCAGAGACCTAATCCTGCAGCCACCAAACCAGATACCCTCAACGCCCTGACTGCGCCTAGAAATTCTGTCCATAAAAGTTATGAACAGAATCGGTGACAAAGGGCAGCCTTGGCGGAGTCCAACCCTATCTGGAAACGGGTCCAACTTACTGCCGGAAATGCGGACAAAGCTCTGACACTGATTATACAGGGAGCGGACCGCCACAATAAGACAGTCCGTTACCCCATACTCTCTGAGCACTTCCCACAGGACTTCCCGGGGTACACGGTCGAATGCCTTCTCCAAGTCCACAAAGCCTGGTTGGGCAAACTCCCATGCACCCTCAAGGACCCTGCCGAGAGTATAGAGCTGGTCCACAGTTCCACGACCAGGACGAAAACCACATTGTTCCTCCTGAATCCGACGTTCGACTATCCGGCGTAGCCTCCTCTCCGGTACACCTGAATAGACCTTACCGGGAAGGCTGAGGAGTGTGATCCCACAATAGTTGGAACACACCCTCCGGTTCCCCTTCTTAAAGAGAGGAACCACCACCCCGGTCTGCCAATCCAGAGGTACCGCCCCCGATGTCCACGCTGTGTTGCAGAGTCTTGTCAACCAAGACAGCCCCACAGCATCCAGAGCCTTAAGGAACTCCGGGCGGATCTCATCCACCCCCGGGGCCTTGCCACCGAGGAGCTTTTTAACTACCTCAGCAACCTCAGCCCCAGAAATAGGAGAGCCCACCACAAATTCCCAAGGCACTGCTTCCTCATAGGAAGACGTGCTGGTAGGATTGAGGAGGTCTTCGAAGTATTCCCTCCACCGATCCACAACATCCGCAGTCGAGGTCAGCAAAACACCATCCCCACCATACACGGTGTTGACATTGCACTGCTTCCCCTTCCTGAGGCGGCGGATGGTGGTTCAGAATCGCTTCAAAACTGTCCGGAAGTCGTTTTCCATGGCTTCCCCAAACTCCTGCCATGTCCGAGTTTTTGCCTGCGCGACCGCTGAAGCCGCACACCGCTTGGCCTGTCGGTACCTGTCTGCTGCCTCCGGAGTCCTATGAGCCAAAAGAGCTCGATAGGACTCTTTCTTCAGCTTGACGGCATCCCTCACCGCTGGTGTCCACCAGCAGGTTCTAGGATTACCGCCACGACAGGCACCAACCACCTTGCGGCCACAGCTCCAATCGGCCGCCTCGGCAATAGAGGTACGGAACATCGTCCACTCGGACTCAATGTCCAGCGCCTCCCTCGTGACACGTTCAAAGTTCTTCCGGAGGTGGGAATTGAAACTCTCTCTGACAGGACACTCTGCCAGGCGTTCCCAGCAAACCCTCACAATGCGTTTGGGCCTGCCAGGTCTATCTGGCATCCTCCCCCACCATCGCAGCCAACTCACCACCAGGTGGTGATCGGTAGAAAGCTCCGCCCCTCTCTTCACCCGAGTGTCCAAAACATGAGACCGCAAATCCGATGACACAACTACAAAGTCGATCATGGAACTGCGGCCTAGGGTGTCCTGGTGCCAAGTGCACATATGGACACCCTTATGTTTGTTATGGACAATCTGTGAGGAGCACAAAAGTCCAATAACAAAACACCACTCGGGTTCAGATCCGGGCGGCCATTCTTCCCAATCACGCCTCTCCAGGTTTCACTGTCGCTGCCAACATGAGCGTTGAAGTCCCCCAGTAGAACGAGGGAATCACCCGGGGGAGCACTCTCAAGTACTCCCTCAAGTGAATCCAAAAAGGGTGGGTACTCTGAGCTGCCGTTTGGCGCGTAAGTGCAAAATATTAGTCAGGACCCATCCCCCCACCCGAAGGGGGAGGGAAGCTACCCTCTCGTCCACTGGGTTGAACTCCAACGTGCAGGCTCTGAGCCGGGGGGCAACAAGAATTGCCACCCCAGCCCGTCGCCTCTCACTGCTGGCAACGCCAGAGTGGAAGAGAGTCCAGCCCCTCTCAAGAGAACTGGTTCCAGAGTCCTTGCTGTGCGTCGAAGTGAGTCCGACTATATCTAGCCGGAACTTCTCCACCTCACGCACTAGCTCAGGCTCCTTCCCCCCCAGCGAGGTGACATTCCACGTCCCAAGAGCTAGCTTATGTAGCCGAGGATCGGACCTTCAAGTGCCCTGCCTTCGGCTGCTGCCCAGCTCACACTGCACCCGACCTCTATGGCTCGTGCTATGGGTGGTGAGCCCATTGGAGGGGGGACCCACGTTGCCTTTTCGGGCTGTGCCCGGCCGCAAGGCGCTCGCCATCGTGCCCCACCTCCGGGCCTGGCTCCAGAGGGGGGCCCCGGTGACCCGCGTCCGGGCTAGGGAAATCTGGGTCCTTTGTTTGTGTTCTTCATAGAGGTCTTCGAGCTGCTCTTTGTCTGATCCTTCACCTAGGACCAGTTTGTCTTGGGAGACCCTACCAGGGGGCATAAAAGCACCCGGACAACATAGCTCCTAGGATCATCACGCGCAAACTCCTCTACCACGTTAAGGTGGCAGCTCAGAGAGGAGGTGTCCAGACACAAAGCCAGCAATTTGGATAACAGTTTGAGGTCTACATTAAACAGGCTAATAGGACAATATAAGGTGCATGAAAAGGGATCATTGTCTTTTTTCAAGAAGAGAGAAATTAAAGCTTAGTTAAGTGTTTGCGGAAGGCGGCCGGATTTAAACGATTCATTGTACATGCCCAGTAATATGGGGGCTAGTTAATGCCAAAATGTTTTGAAAAGTTCAGGAGTCTATCCATCTGGTCCCAGGGATTTACCATTTTGTAATGATGCTGCTGCAACATTCAATTCCGCAACAGTAACTGGTCTCTCTAATTCTACGGCAGCAGACTGTTCAACCGAGGGTTGTGGGTGTCTAGATTGACAGAAAAGTTATCAAACTCAGGAGTAGAACATTGAGCAGATTAGTAGACGGACGCATAGAAATTATTGAATACATTATAAATCTCAAGATCATCAGTGGTTATACCGGAAACAGTTTGAATCTGCAGAATATAATGTGATGCTGATATCTGGCGCAGTTGAAGGGCTAGTAATTGCTAGCTTTATCGCCATTTTCAAAGAACTGGGACCTTAAACGAGCATATGTTCAGTAGCATGGTCTGTCATAGTACATCTTGCTCTGCCTGCAGAGAGAGCCTTTCCTTATAAACGTCTGGGTTTGGGTAGATAGAGTACAAGTTGTCTAGTGAGAATATGTGTTGTGTCAGCCTAGTCAATTTATTATTCCTGGGTTTGTTCTCATAATTTGTATAGGAGATTATGCCCCCCCTCCAATGTAGACCTTCCGCGCTTCCCAGAATACAGAGGCCAACACCCCGGGGGTCTTGTTCAAAAAAATCTATATGACGCAAGACAAAATCCACAAAGTCCTCATTTAAAAGTAATCGTTTGTAAGATGTGTAGTTACGTTTTTAAAGAGTACATCCATTAAAATTGGAGCATGATCAGAGTTAACAATTGCGTCGTACTTGCATATATAGATGAAAATAATTTGCTGTCAACTAAAAACTAAAATACGGGCGAAAGTGTGGTGGATGTTAATTAATATTGCCTTTTAGAGGGATTCAAAAAGTCAGACATCTGAGACCGAAATGTTTTCCATACAAGACTGGATTACATTGGCAGACCTTGAAGGTGGACAAGTTTTGGGTGATGAGCAGTCAAGCTGGGGCCCAAGCCAACATTTAAAGCCCCTGCTAATATTAAACAGTACAGTGACAAATCGGAGAGATTTAGAAAAAGACGTTTGAAGAAGGTGTTATCATCACAGTTGGGAGCATAAACATTTACAAAGGCTACTGGAGTGTCGGAAATCTGACCAGTACCGACAATAAACCTCCCATTGGGATGAGAAACAATGTACAAAAGAAACATATTTATGCAGCCCCCCTAGATTTACCCAAAAATTAAGAATTAAAAATCCGTCCTACCCATTCTCTCCTCAATTTCAAGCGATCAGCAGGTTTAAGGTGAGATCCTGCAGAAAGACAACATGGTCGCTCAAATGACGAAGATGGCGTAGTATCTTACTTCATTTTATAAGGTTGTTAAGCCCTTTACAGTTAAAACTAGTAAACTTAGTACCACGCCCACTGGATGTCACTGTTCGATTAGGTTGGATCATAGCGAAATGCAAGCATTAAATGTACGGCACACAAAAATGTAAATCTGTGGCAGAACTAAAAAAAATAAGGTTTGATTGCCTGATTTTGTATTATGTAGGAATACTGTGTTTGTATTCCCTGCTGGAGAAGCACTTGCATTCAGAAAAGGAGCTACACTTTTATGTTCAGATGTCAGTTTCACTCAATAAAACAAAATGTGGATTGCTACGATCATGGTTTAATTGTCAAATATGTTTGGTAATTAAATCTGTGATATTTCAACCTGAATAAGAAAAACATACAAGTAACTTTCACCCACTAACCCTAAAACTCTTGCAAAAGTATCCCTCAACAGGGTGCGCGCATCATCCCCCTTTACAAAAACAAACTATTACGCCTCTTCTGCTCTAAACAAGTATGAAGATACAAGCTGCACAGTAGGCACCGAAAATGTGACATCTCGTTAACAAATAAAATGCACTAAGGTAAATTTTTAATTAAAATTGACAAAAAAGAAAGAAAACAAATCCTAAATAAATAAGAGAAGAAGAGGCTGTATAGTTACAGCTTACTAACAAAAAGATGAAAAAAAATACATTAAAGTGCAAAAAAAGATTTAATGCAGACCGATAAAAAATACTGTACATCTATAGTATTTAAAGAAAATAATGTATCCCCTTATAGCCATACAAATATATGGACACATATATACACACACTCAAATAGTAGTCGTTCTAACTAAATGAGCAAAGAGTAACCGTAGCAACAACAATACTGCCTAAATGAGGTAGAACAATAAGGCAAGATTTCCATATACTCAAATAGTAGTCATTTTGACAAAACGAACCAAAGGTAAAAAGCAACAGTATTATCTGAATGAGGTAGAACAAGTTTGATAAATAAATAAAGTAACACATCTTACACTCCTAAGGCCATGTCTACACTAAGTCATTTAACCCCTTAAACGAATAATTATTTAGCCTAAGCCCCGTTTCAGCCACGCTAAACCAGCATTTAAGGTCCCCCTCCTCGGACACATTTTTACACTGGTAAGTCAGCCGTGTAATTCTTGAATCTCCGGCACTTAGCTTTGTATGGACTCATTGATCATTTACAAAGTGAGTTCGGAGAGAAAGTGATGCCTGAAAGACCCCGACCACACAGAGGGTGACGTCAGAAAGACCGCACTCCACACAGGAAGCGACATCAGAAAGAACGCGCCATAGTCAGCTTCAGAACAAAGATGGAGGCGGATCATCTAGACATGCCCGTGTTTCTCCTTCTTCTACATGTACAGGCGCTTTTGGAAATCACAAATCAATACCTTAAGAGAAGGCAACGGGCAATTGTAGCTATTTCGGATACAACACTTCTCAGACGGCAAGAGAACTTTCAAATGTCCGGGTCAGCTGTGAGTCTATTTACCGAAAAACTTGGTCCCTTCCTCCTGTGGATGTGATACAGGCAGTGTGTGACTATAAATATTGCTTTATGGATGTGATGAGGTGGCGACTTGTCCAGGGTGTACCCTGCCTTCCGCCCGATTGTTGCTGAGATAGGCTCCAGCGCTCCCCGCGACTCCAAAGGGAATAAGCGGTAGAAAATGGATGGATGTGACAGTGAAATGGCCAGGCAGCGGGCATGATGCCCGCATCTTCCCTAACTCCACCATTAGCGAGCAGCTGAAAGATGGAACCATCCCCTCGTGACCAAAACAACTGCTGGAAGATGAAGATCCGTTCCCTGTTTTTCTTTTGGGCAACCCAACTTATCCCCTGACACGGCGGAGTCAACCCACAACAACAATACTTTGGGTATTCTCTGTCTAGATTAATTGTTGTAATTGTTGTAAAATGTTCTTTATCACATTGTCTACTTTCTCATGCTGATTAAAGATTTGATTAATTTATGATGGGTTTCTTCCCACCTCCAAAGACATGCACTTGGGGATAGGTTGATAGGCAACACTAAATTGGCCCTAGTGTGTGAATGTGAGTGTGAATGTTGTCTGTCTAGCTGTGTTGGCCCTGTGATGAGGTGGCGACTTGTCCAGGGTGTACCCCGCCTTCCGCCCGATTGCAGCTGAGCGACCCCGAAAGGGATGCGTGGTAGGAAATGGATGGATGGATGATGGCTCAGGTGTGATTCACTACAATAGGGCCCCACAGCACACTGGATTCTAGTTCATTGAAATACCACAACACTGGATATTGTTCAAAAGGAGATATAATTTAATTTAAACACTTGCACACAAAACACAGCAAACAAATGTAAAATGCACAGCAAATGATTTACAATATAGCTCTTTTAAATAACTTCACAGTGAAGTAAAGTCATCTACTGGGGAGATAGGAGCAGATGGACGTTCATGTAGGTTTTTAATTTTTTTGCGCATGCGTTCTAGGTCGCGTTGCGCCGGCGGACGGAGGGGGACGGGGGTCTTAAACGGTGGCATTGTTGTGTATGGACACGGATAAAGTTAGGTGTGATTTACCCTGGATAACCTTATCCGGCTTAGAGTAAACGGGGCCTCAGATGTGTAGTCATCAATACTGGCATGCCTCTCAGGTTAAGTCCAGTGTAACTCCCGCAGTGTCGCCGGGAAAAGAAGACAGAACGTCACGTTGGGACACGAATGGAGCCACTTCATCACCGCAACAAAGGCGGCCCATTTCCGAGCTACAGCTGGAGTGAAGTTGAGAAAAATCGAGGTCATCTTGCCTGTATAGGAGAGTGGGAAGCTTCGTCAGGCCAGTGCAGAATCTAGTTACAGACAGGAAATAAATTCACCCGAACAACAAGTGATCGAGAAGATTCGCCATCTTTGGGTGGTGGAGCCCGATCCAACATGGGCTTGTCGTTGAGTTTCAGCACATCTTGCAGAAGCCGGGCCGTAAACGCAGTCGAGCGCGGGCCTTTACAGCCCTCAGGAAGACCCATCACAAGGACACTATTCCACCTTGAGCGACCCTTCAGATCGTCACACTTTTTCGTAAGGAAATCCACGATAGTAGTTAGCTTTATAATGCTAGCACGGAGGTCAGTTACCTCGGTAGCATGAGCATTAACAGAGAGCTATAAACTGTCAATGTCCTCACCATGGGACAAAAGTTTGTTCTCAAATGGCTCCAGAGCAGCTGCTATCTCCCCTCTAACTGAGCCTGAGACAAAGGACTCAAGTTTACCGAAAATATCAGTGCGCATTTTGTCCATCATCTCCTTTCAGTTCTGCAGCAGGGTTGAATCGGCAACAGATCTTTCCGGTGAGTCAGGCTTCTGAGAGACCCGAGGCTTGTGGCCTGGTTTACTGTCAGATTTCCCTTGGCCAGACATCGCAGAGCTCACATTTGAAAGGAAACAATAAATTGTGCAAAACAAATGCAATTTGAAAATAACAGCTGAAATTGACAAAAAGTGCTATTAAAATCTATAAAAAGTCATATTCCCATGGAGGCCCTGCTAAACATGTCCTATACCATCACTGCTCAGCAGCCACCCCTCATAAATATGATTTTTTAACAATAAAACAAATTCCTGCAGTGCGTTGGTGTCTTGTCAAATTTTGTATTTTGTAGGAATACAGAATTTGTATTCCCTGCTGTAGGAGCACTTGCATTTTATGTTTAGATATCAGTTTCACTCAATAACACAAAATGTGGATTGTTACGATTATGGTTTAATTGTCAAAGATATTTGGTAATGTAATCTGTGACATTTAATTTTTATTTATTATTATTATTTTCTTTGCCTTTTGGTTCGGGATCTTTTGGGACTGTGCGACAAGGGGTGGCACTTTCGTGACTTCTGCGGTGCTTTTTTGTGGGCTTCTGGATTTAATCAAATCAAATCAACTTTATTTATAAAGCACATTTAAAATTTACCACAGGGGTAGCCAAAGTGCTGTACAATGGGCAGGTTAAAAATAATACGAGAACCGAGCAAACACAACACAACACAAACAGAACACGATAAAAAATAAATAAATAAAATATAAAAACATAAAAACAGGTTCACAGCAGGTGTGTTATGGGGCGCCATTGCAGGATGGGTATCACTCAGTGTTAAAAGCCATGGAATAAAAGTATGTTTTTAAGAGAGATTTAAAAACAGGAAGAGAGGAGGCTTGTCTAACACCAAGAGGTAGGTCGTTCCAGAGCTTGGGAGCAGCAGCGGCGAAAGCTCTGTCACCTCTAAGCTTCAGCCTTGTGTCCGGGACCGTCAGTAGCAGCTGATCGGCTGATCTTAGGGATCGGGTGGGGCAGTAAGGCTGAAGGAGGTCGGAGAGATATGTTGGCGCGAGGTTGTTTAGACATTTAAAAACAAATAAAAAGAGTTTAAAATTGATTCTGTAACGCACAGGGAGCCAGTGAAGGGACGCTAATATAGGGGTGATGTGCTCACGTCTGCGGGTCTGTGTTAGCAGACGAGCAGCAGAGTTCTGCACAAGCTGCAGGCGGGCGAGGGAGGCCTGGCTAATGCCTACATACAGGGCATTGCAGTAGTCTAAACGAGTCGAGATAAAGGCGTAGATTAATTTCTCGAGATCATGTCCTGATAGAAGCGGTTTCACTTTCGCTATTTGGCGTAATTGATAAAAGCTTTTTTGTACGACGCTGCTGATTTGTTTTTCGAATTTAAAATCTGAGTCGAACTTTACCCCCAGGTTTGTGACACAGTCGCTGAGATACGGGGTCAGAGTGCCGAGGTCAACGTTGAGGGAGGGGGAGCGACTTGGACCGAACAACATAACTTCTGTTTTGTCTTCATTTAGGCTCAGGAAGTTAGCTGAAAGCCAGGCTTTGATGTCGTGCAGGCAGTCAATAAGACGTTGAACCGTCTTATTTTGTGCCATGGGGAAATAAATCTGGCCATAATCGGCATAAAAATTAAATGCAATATCGTACTTCCTAAAAATAGAACCAAGGGGGAGAAGGTAAAGCGCAAATAAGATTGGGGCAAGGATTGAGCCCTGGGGAACCCCATGTGGTAAAGGAGCTGTGGAAGACATAAAACTGTCTATTTTTACACAAAAACTCCTGTCAGTTAGGTACGACCGGAACCAGTTGAGGGCGGCGCCCTTAATGCCCACACAGTTCTCAAGACGAGTGATTAAGGTGGCGTGGTCGACGGTGTCGAAAGCAGCAGACATATCTAAAAGCACCAGGACAACATATTTACCAGAATCAGTTGACAGGAGGATATCGTTAAAAACTTTTAAAAGCGCTGACTCTGTGCTGTGGAGGGCTTTAAAACCGGACTGGAACAACTCAGTGATACCATTATCCTCTAAGAAGGGCAACAATTGACTGTAGACAACCTTCTCTAATATTTTAGAAATGTATGGAAGATTAGAGATAGGTCTAAGGTTAGAGAGGATAGAGGGGTCGAGGCTTGGTTTTTTAAGTAGAGGTCGTACCACTGCATGTTTAAACTCTACTGGAACTATTCCAGAAGAGAGGCTACTATTGATAATGTTAAGGACACATGATCCAATAGTAGCAAGTACCTCCTTAAACAGGCGAGGTCGGAGGGAGTCTGCAGGAGAACCAGAGGGCTTCATATGACTAACTGTGTCATTTAAAACAGAAAAGGACACCGGCTCAAACTGATGGAAAACAGAAGAGAAATTCAGTGGAACAGAAGGGTCATATGAAGGCTGAGATAAACTGGCTCTAGTTGACACAATTTTGTCAGTGAAAAAATTGAGACAATTTTCACAGAATTCAAAAGAAGCATCAAAACCAACAGATTTGGAAGCATCAATGACAGTGTTAATAATTTTAAACAGAACTCTGGGGTTGTTATAGTTAGAAGATATAATCTGAGATAGATATATATTCATCTCTGCCTTTGCAGTCATCTGAAAGGAAAACAGGCTTTCTTTAAAAATGGCAAAGGACACACGCAGCCTGTCTTTTTTCCATTTTCTCTCTGCCATTCTACACTTGCGCCTGGCAGCCCGAGTGACGTCATTCAACCAGGGCTGAGGTGTGGCTTTAGAGCGGCGGCACTTGAAAGGAGCGATCGTGTCCAGTGTTTGTAAACAAATAGAGTTGAACCCAGAAACCAACTCTTCAGTATTCAAACATACAGAGGCTGCAGAATTATCCTCACAAAGAGTCGGAAAAATTGAGGAGAACAGAGCAGGAGACGAAGAATTAAACATGCGAGAGCGTTGAGGAGGAGCGCACAATTTAACCGGACACTGAGTGGGAATATCAAACAGAATCGGCATATGATCAGAGAACACAGCGTCGCAAATGTCCAAATTAAAAACACACAAACCATACGAGAGCACTAAATTGAGTGTATGCCCGCGTTCATGTGTGGAACCACATACAGATTGTACGAAGTTAAAAGAGTCAATTACATTCAGGAAGCTCCTGGGAAGCGAAAAAATCACCCACAATAAGGACACGATCATATTTGGGCAGGATTTCAGCCAGAAATTCGGAAAAGTCAGTTATAAAGTCTTTGTGGTACTTGGGTGGTCGGTAGACGACGACACACAGGACGACATCAGAAAGACCCAGTTCAAACATGCACAGTTCGAAGCTTGAAAAGGAGGATTGCACGCGGATCTGACGGCATTTAAAGTCATTTTTAAAAACGACTGCTAATCCTCCTCCTTTTCGGCCGGACGACCGCGGAGAATTAAAGTAGGAACACTCCGGAGGCAGAAGTTCATTAAGAGGGGCGGACTCACCGGCTCTCAGCCATGTTTCCGTCACACAGAGGAAGTCCAGTCCGCGGGAAGTGAAGAAATCTTTCAGGATAAAAGTTTTGTTTGTCAAGGATCTTGCGTTCACAAGACCGAACCTGGCGGGGGCCAGCACGTCCAAGGCCGCAGCTAATCCAGGTGGGGCCCGACACACAGCCCGCAGGTGGCGGGAATCCACCCCGCGCCTCCGGGGGCGGGGACAGCAGGAGCGACGGCGGCAAGCCTCTTCCTCCAAACCAACGATAGGAACAAGCCAGGAACCGATGGGATCCAGCGAGCGTGGGTGCAGGAGGAGACCGGATACCGCACCATTCCTCCTTCGGGAAGCCACGGGAAGCCGGGCCAGGAGTGCCCTAACTTTCACCAGCTGGCCGCCACGTTTACCGCGGCGCCGGAGACGCTTCCGCCGGGGGAGAGGAGCCAGGGGGCGGGAAAGGAAGGCAGGAATCCGGCCAGGTGAAAAAGATGACTGGGACGTCAAAAAACCAACGTCAAAGTTCATCATATCAGTGGGAGAGGGGCAAAGATCCAACAGTGTTTGGCGGTCATACACAAGCAGTGAACTGACAGAGACGAAAATAGACGCAAACAACACAAAAACAAACAGAGCTGACAGCGAGAGACGGCGGGCCAAAGCACATACTGGCGCCATCTTGGAAATTTACCTACCCGGGAGCCTGTTGGCCGTGGGGACCAGCTGCTCGGTCTCTGCCACACCGGAGTCCGTTTGGAGAGAATGGAGTAGAGAAGATGCGGATGAAGAGACAGGGCTGCGGAGCTGGCACTGGGCGCCGGGCCGGACGGGCTTCACGGTGTCTTGGTTGAATGAGCATGTATCGGACGCCTCGGTCTCCTTGGACGCATCCTCGCTCATCCATGCAGACTACACTGGCTGAGAATTAGTGGGCGGCCGAGGGTGGCATCGGCTCTCTTGGTTGCTTTGTAGGCTCTGCTCCTGTCTCTGGCCATGCTCCCCTCACCCCAGCAGACGATGGCGTGGAACACCGCAGAGGCCACCACAGTGTGTGTGGGTGTTGAAATTATGTTTTTGTTTGGTTGCTTGTCTATGCATGGTGCAATTGTGTGGGTGCCTCACCTCCCAGGGGGTGAACAGGGGGACGGGTCAAATGCAAAGGACAAATTTCGCCACACCTAGTGTGTGTGTGACAATCATTGGTACTTTAACTTCAACTTTTAATTTAAGTCTGTTAAACACTTCTTAATTGAGGACCATCAACCAGAACATTGTATAAAAGAATATACACAATATTTCCATCTGCCAGAAAAAACGTCCTATTCCTTTTCCTCAATCGATGTACGAGCATTTACTTAAGTATAAATATCACATTACCTTACAAGACAGTTTTCATTGTGTTACTTAGTAAGACCGGTTGTAACGCATGGCTCTATTTTTTCTGAAGCCGGAAGTTTGTGATTGGTTTGAGAAGAGTGTCTTGAGGGTGTGAAAGCCCACCGTCTTTCCTTTCTGCTGATCTTTTATGCCTTACTAAAACAGTTACAGTAACAATCTTCATTTTATGATATTAATGCATTAAAGTAATCTTAACACAAAAGTGGAGCTCAACCTATCTCTCTGAATGCAAGCTCGGCTGCAGGTTGTTGCTCGACTGCGACGTCTAACGGCGGTCCATCCTTCCATCTTATTTTTTTTACGGTTTGTCCCTCTCAAGGGTCGTGGGGAGGCTGGAGCCTTTCCCAGCTGCACTCAGCCATAAAACAGGGTACATCCTGGACAAGTCGCCACCTCATTGCGTGGCCGACACAAATAGACAAAAATAATTTAGTCTTGTCTTGAGAACTTGCTATGGCTTTGGACTTCGTGTTTCCATAATGTACCCTTTTTTTTGTCCATTTCTGCTTGCTATTTTACCGCTTGTGGCTCATCATCAAATAGTGAACAAAGCCACATTTTCCCGCGCTATGCAACGTCCCAAGGGTCAAAAAGCACAGGTGTGCTTTAATCGCGTGTCAAAAAAAAATTGCTGTTAAAAGGATTTATAGTCAATGTGTTATTTTTGCGTTAACTTTGACAGCCCTACTTTTTACACAAGTGCTATATATAATAACGTAACCATCAATAAGTGGCATTTCTTCCTATGCTGAGAAGAAGAAGCAGATGATATTCATTGAATTACAGAAATAAATAATCAAAAAACATGAGTGAGTGTGAGGCCGACTTGGTGAAACAGTTTGAGCATAGTACTGCTAGTCTGCATCATACGGAAGCAGAATGAGTCATAACACCAGCCAAGGAAGTTAAAATAATATCTTAACGGGGGAGATGCTTTACCAGGGTCTCTGCAGGTTTCAACAAGTCAAATTTAAGACATTTTTAAGACCACAATAAAGAATACCATTTCACAACCCTCCAGACAAAATAATACAAATACATCAAAGAAAATCAGACGGCCCAAATTAATTGTAAGTATATGAATCCATTCACTGCTCTTTCACATTGGAAAACAAAGTGGTTAAACTAACTAAATACACCAGAAGCCTCTCTATTGTAAACTAATTGAACAATTATTAGCTAACATCATAACAGCCATTTTTTAGATTTGGGATGGATGAATGGCCACATAACTGTTTTCTTGCAAAAGCTGCAGTGAGCTTCATATTAAGTATTTTCATGTAACGACAACTAGAACGTCAGCAATGGTAGAGGAAAGCACAACAATATATTTTATGTGAAAGGGACTGTTAGCATCTCTGCTAAAACTAAATTGAGCAAACAGATAAACACATCTACAGTACTACTGTATCTGCACAAAGTTGTGAAAAACAGAGTGAAGACAGAGCGATTGTCTAAAGAGAAAGAAAGCAATTATGGCTTGCAAGCCTCAAACATAATTTGGATGTGAATAATATGAAATGAAGTGAATTATATAGCACATTTTCTCTAGTGACTAAATATGCTTTACTTAGTGGAACCCATTATCTATATATTTAAGCTACATTTACCCAGTGTGGGTGGCACTGGGAGCAGGTGGGTGAAGTGTTTTGCCCAAAAACACAACGGCAGTGACTAGGATGGTGGAAGCGGAAATTGAACCTAGAACCTTCGAGTTGCTGCCATGGCTGCTCTACCAACCGAGCCATGCCATCCCTTTCTGTGACTTTTTAGAAAACATATGCTTTATTGAAGCATGTCAATATGACATTCGCTAATCTTTCTTGCTTTCCTCACCTCATAAACTGAGTTTAAACACTAAACAGACAATTTTATAGCTTTTAATGTCAGTTGCTGTTTAAACTTGGAGAAAAGATTAGGCATGAGAAACTGACCTGAAATTATTGGAATAAATTATAAAAATTATATTTACTGCTGTGAGTACGCTATTACCACAGAGAAGTTAGTCTGTGCTTACTGTATGTAATAGTATCAGAATCAGAATCAGAAATACTTTTTTAATCCCCGAGGGGAAATTCAGATTTTCAACACAATCCCATTCAAGATCAGACAAACATTACAGGGAGACAGAACAGGATTGCTGACGGGTCTGCCAACTTCCGGCGCCCCTTACAAAACAGGTAAATGTTGGGGCTGGGGTGAGAAAAAAAAAAAAAAAGTTTAAGCCTGGGCCCCTGCAGAGGGGGTCCAGGGGGTTCATCCGCATCTCCTCCAGTCTCTCCAAATGAACTCTGGTGTGGCAGAGACCCTGCAGCTGATCTCCATGGCAAAAAGGCTCTCGGGAGGCAGATCCAGGAGTTCACAAAAAAGCACCGCAAAAGTCACAAAAGTGCCACCCCTTGTCACACAGTTCCAAAGGGTCCCGAACCAAAAGGCAAACAAAAAACACGTATGAAAACAAGAAGGAAACACCAGGAACACAAAAGGATGACACAAGAGCACAGAGCTCCTGCCAACAGCAGGCACTACAACGGAGCAATCTTGAAAAAAAAAAAATATACATATGAGTCCACTAATAAAAATATCGGCAATTGGTGCCACTTTACCCACATAAGACTCTTTTAGGGGGTCAAGTTGAACTTTGCATATTGTGCAAGTGTTTGTGGGGTTTCAGCACCTTTTGTCACGGACTTATCCTGGATTTTTGACTTTTACATTTCATTCACTTTCACCACAATGTTTACAAACGTTTCCCTCCTCGATGGCTTCACATCTGGGTCCTAAACACTGTATACGTTTCCATCTACCGGCAACAAACATACATTGAATTGATCGTTCAAATGGTTGAAGTTGCACTTACCTATCTTATGGAAAGTATTTGCTTTGATGTGGGTTTTTGTTAAGTTTTCTCCACTGCTATGCTAAATTGTAACCACACACCGCTGCACGCAATTAATTCTGACGAGGCAGCACAGGTAGCCTACTTTAGTTTGGTTTTGTAGTTACGTTATAGAATTCTCAAAAATCAAAACATTTAAAAGCAAGACTGAAGTTTATGCATGTTTTTTTTAAACACACGTAAATAGATTAAGACCTTTCAAAATCATATTCAAGACTTTTTATGAGATTTTACGAGCATTTTAAACATTTTAAGGCCTTAAATAAAAATTACTGTTTATATATTTTAATAGAACTGTAAAACTTAATGCATGCAATTAATCACAAAGCATTATTGCAATAATCACACAATTTATTTTGACCATTGATGCTCCTTTACCTTAACGACAGATGCTACCTGAAAATTCGGAGCAGGTTGTTATACGTTCAGTGATCAGGTCAGTGCATACCAGTGACGTGCAGTGAGGTTTGAGATTGGGGAGGCACTGACCCACTAGTCAGATTTACAAACGTACAGTATGATGCTAAGTCACTGACTCACAAGTCAGATTTACAAACATACAGTAGGATGCTAAGTCACTGACTCACAAGTCAGATTCACAAACATGACAGTATGATGCAATGGCACCGGCTCAAAATCACAAAAACACACAGTATGATGCTAGAATAAAACATTTCAACACACTTAGCACACAATTAACACAGCAACTGCAGAGCAGACACTGCACCAGGGGTCCCCATACTTTTTGACTCGGGGCTGCATTTAAAAAAAAAGATTTGGCTGGGGGCTGGGCTGGGCTGTGTGTGTGCATGTGTGTGTATATGTATATATATATATATATATATATATATATATATATATATATATATATATATATATATATATATATATATATATATATATATATATATATATATATATATATATATACTTATACCTCATGCACTAATTGACTAAAAGAGTGTGCACTTGCCGCACGCTCGCCCGACACTGCGGCGCGAGCGCGATGTCACGTTATCGATGGGAAAATGCATTTTAGACAATATGATTTGCCTGAGCGGCTAGGAGACCCCAAGAGTAACAATCGGTAGAAAATAGATTAAGAAGGACAAAAAAAAACTTGAGACTCCCCGCAAACCAGATTTTGGATGCTGACGGGCCATATTCAGCCCGCGAGCCATAGTTTGGGGACCACTGATCTAAACTTTTTTTCTATACTTTTTTTATAATTGTAATATTTTTAGAATGTGTTTGTTCTATTTTTGGCCAAAGAAAACAATGTGAAGTTGTCTTTGTTTTGTAGTTTTAATGCCATTATTTTAATAGTCCGGCCTGCGTGTGCACAGATTTCCTTCCGTGCGGCCCCGGAGCTAAAATGAGTTGGACACCTTTGATGTACAGTATATGTAACAGCTGCAGCAAAAAAAAGGGCAGCATAAAATAGAGAGTAGATCCGGCAGAAAATAGACATTAAAGTTAAAGTTAAAGTACCCATGATTGTCACACACACACACACACACACTATGTGTGGCGAAATTATTCTCTGCATTTGACCCATCACCCTTGATCACCCCCTGGGAGGTGAGGGGAGCAGTGAGCAGCAGCGGTGGCCACGCCCGGGAATCATTTTTGGTGATTTAACTTGGGATGATGTTTGATAAGAAATTATCGAGTTCGAGCCTATTATCGAATCCTATTATCGAATCCTCTAATCGAACCGATTCCTTATCGATTCTCTTATCGAGTCCAGATAGGTTGTTGTATATGGGAAAAAAGGCACACAATATTTGGTTTAACAAAAACTCACTTTTATTATATAAGAAAAAAATAAAATCTAATAAATAAATAAATATTGACTGTTACCCCCCTAAAAAAATAAAATAAAATAAATAAATATTGACTGTTGTTACCCAAAGTACATTAAGTGGGATTTTTAAGAAAAACAAATATATACAGTAACACAAAAACAACCTGTCTCTGTGATCACTATAGGTGTATAAATAATAATATAGTGTTAAATAAAATCAGTCCCTTGGGCACAAAACTGAAAATAATACAGCTCTCCAAAAAGTGCAATTCTGCTGCTATTTGACATAACTGTTTCTTATGATGCTTTAACATTTTTGCACTTTATTTCTTTATTGAAAGAACATTCTATGAGAAAAGTTGTTTGCAAATGTGGTTACAATGCTAAAAAATGAAAAGTTAAAGCTAAAAAAAGAAATACACTTTATTGAGTTAACATTATTTCTTTATAGGGGGAAAGATGTGATGTTATGAGCTAGGAATATAGCAACTCACTACCCAACATGCAACGGGAGTGACGAGCATGCGCGGTAGCCCCGAAAAGTGTTGCATGTTGTCACGTAAGAATGAGGTTATGAGCACGCTGTGAAAGTAAACGTCAAGAACTCAAAAAAGAACATTCTATGAAGAGAAAAGTTGTTTGCAAATGTGGTTACAATGCTAAAAAATGAAAAGTTAAAGCTAAAAAAAGAAATACACTTTATTGAGTTAACATTATTTCTGTATAGGGGGAAAGATGTTATGAGCTAGGGAATATAACAACTACACTACCCAGCATGCAACGGGAGTGACGAGCATGCGCGGTAGCCCCGAAAAGTGTTGTTGCATATCGTCACCCGGCAGCTAAGAATGAGGTTATGTTATGAGCACGCTGTGGAAGTAAACGTCAAGAACTCAGCCAACACGCCTCGTCTGCATTATTTATAATTAGATAGACAACACATATACAGTGTGATTTTGTTTTGTTTACAAGGAAAGAAAAACAAAAGTTAAAAAAGGGAAATGTCATATATGTATGTGCTGCGGTTGCTTTAAGAACGTTGCGAAAGCTGCCGTAAAGGAGGTGCGTTGCTAGCCTGGTTGCTATGTTTCCGGTTGGTCGTAAAAGTGTTCGTCATGTGTTTGTACCCTGCTCAAATCTCTCAGTAAAGTTATTCATTGGATTATACCTTTTGTTTTGAACTTTATTACACCTTGGAGCGCTTTTTCCCGTCCATTTTTTTCCTGCTTTCGCTATCTGCGCCTAATGACTGAGCTACGTGACGCCATTTCTTGTGATGTCACACGGGGCATTTCTGGTCGGGACGGGATTCGTTCCGAGGGATTCGAATAAAAAACCAACTCTTTTTCTTTACTATAGTGGTCTCGATAACGGGTACCGGTTCTCAAAAAGGGATTCGAGTCCGAGGACTCGGTTCTTTTCTTATCGAACAACCGGGAAAACCGGTTTCGAGTATCATCCCTAGATTTAACCCCTAATTCCAACCCTTGATGCTGAGTGTCAAGCAGGGAGGTAATGGGTCCCATTATAAACAAAGAGAGGTAGCTAACATAGAAGCGGTCGGACAAATAAAATAAAAAACTTGAGACTCCCCGCAGGCCGTATTCTGCCCGCGGGTCGTAGTTTGGGGACCCCTGCACTAGACAGTATATCTTACCTTTACTAGTAAATGAAGCCCATTCGCCTTTCCTTCTGGATGAAGATCTCTATGACTTTGTTGTAGAAGTCCTCCTTTTTCTCTTTTTCTTTGAGTTTTAAAAGTCTTTCTTTCTCAATTGAGGTCCACCTCCACTCTGACAAATCTGGTTGCATTAATCTCCTTTTAATGTCATTTCTGATCACATCATCTACTGCTTCTATCAAATCATTCTGTATTCTGTTTGATGTGCCAGTGAACACAGTGGATGTTTCCAGGTGTTTAGCTAAACGTTCATCTTTCTCTGCATAAGAGAAAGATGACAAATTTTCAAGCGTTGACCGGTCCGCAGTTACAAAAAGGATGGGGACCACTGGTCCAGAGGACACGACGTCCACAGTTTCTAAAAACAATTTGGAAATGTGGACCCGTCAGACCACAGAACACTTTTACACTTTGCATCAATCCATCTTAGATGAGGTTGGGCTCAGCAAAGCCTGTGGCCATTCTGGGTGTTGTTGATAAATGGCTTTCGCTTTGCATAGTAGAGTTTTAACTTGCACTTACAGATGTAGCGACAAACTGAAGTTACTGACAGTGTTTTTCTGAAGTGTTCCTGAGCCCATGTGGTGATATCCTTTACACACCGATGTCGCTTTTTGATGTAGTACCGCCTGAGGGATCGAAGGTCACAGGCATTCAATGTTGGTTTTGGGCCTTGTACAGTGATTTATCCAGATTCTTTGAACCTTTTGATGATATTATGAATCGTAGATGGTGAAATCCCTAAATTCCTTGCAATAGCTGGTTGAGAAATGTTGTTCTTAAACTGATCGACAATTTGCTTATGCATTTGTTCAAAGTGGTGACCCTCGCCCCATCCTTGTTTGTGAATGACTGAGCATTTCATGGAAGCTGCTTTTATACCCAATCATTAACCTGTCGACCTGTGGGATGTTCCAAATAAGTGTTTGATGAGCAGCTTTTTTGAAACATGTTGCAGGCATCAAATTCCAAATGAGCTAATATTTCCAATAAATAACAAAGTTTACCAGTTCGAACGTTAAGTATCTTGTCTTTGCAGGCTATTCAATTGGATATAGGTTGAAAAGGATTTGCAAATCATTGTATTCTGTTTTTATTTACGATTTACACAACGTGCCAACTTCACTGGTTTTGGGTTTTGTCCCTGTTTTCTGGGGAGCTAAATAGTTACCTTATAGGATTGTCCGAATACCAATATTTTGGTACCGCTTTATTTTGATACTTTTTAAAATTAAGGGGACCACAAGAAAATGTCATTATTAGCTTAATTTTTTACATAATATCTCATGATACAGTAAACATACGTTTTTTTATGGAACCAAAGAACAATTTTGGCATTAAATAACAGTGAACATACTAGACAACTTCTTCTTCAGTAGTAAGTTAGCAAACAAACACTTTTAATTTGACTGCTGATGTATGCAGTCAAATTTATTATTGTTATTATTTATTAAATATTGTGTCATTTTACATGTTATATCTACACTTCTGTTAAAATGGATTAAGCATTCATTCTTCTATTGGTTGGATACTTTACATAAGTTTTGGGTGATACTATACATTTTGGTATCAATCCAATACCAAGTAGTTACAGCATCCTACATTGTCCATAATTAAAGTTCTCCTGTGTCCAGGGACATATTTCCTGGGTTTATAAATAATAAAAAACAACAAAAGATTTTGTTATAGTAAAAAAAAAATAATAATAATGTAATCATTGTAGTATCGCCTATATACAGCTTATATACTTGGTATCATTAGAGTCAATGTCTTAGTAGACCAGGGGTCTCAGACACGTGGCCCGCGGGCTAATTGCGGCCCGCGAGACGTTATTTTGCGGCCCGCACCTTAATATGAAAATTTAATGTTAGTGCGGCCCGCAAGTTTTATATGAATGGCGCTTGACAGCGTCATACTTGCCAAACCTCCCGATTTTGGGGGTCTCGGCTTGGTTGGGACCCACCATGACCTTGATGTCCCCCAATTTTAATCAAATTATTAGTTCCCACAAGCATACATATCTCACTCACACTACAGTACACACATCAATAGGGACTGGAGGTCGGCTGTAATGGCTGACCTCCTAATTTTAACTACACAGTAGACACTCTGGGGGCCTTGTACACATGCATGTGGGGGTTGGGGTTCAGGAGTACGGCGCACCCCTCATTGCCTCCTCGGCCGGCGCGGGTTGCGGGGACTGCGGTCTGGTGGCCTGCCACTACCGGGCAGAGACCTCGCTGAGGGTGTGAGGCTTTTATTAATTTATTATGTATTATTTTTATGATATATATATATATATATATATATATATATATATATATATATATATTTATTTTTGTTAATTATTTTTAAAATTGTATTATTTATTTGTGTGTGGCGTCGCGCGGGTCTCGCTTCCTGTTGGGTGGGTTCCGTGCCCGTGTGGCCCGACCTTGCGCTGTGGGGTCTGTGGTGGTGACTTGATGCGGTGGAGGCGCGGCCCCCATGTCTGGTCTAGATGCTGTGTCTCGGTTGTTTGGGCGGTGGTGTGTTTGTGCGGGTTTGGTTTGGGGTGGTGGGGTCTCTTGTTTGCTTGTTGCCGTTTGGGCTGACTGGTGGGCTGGCGTGGGCTGGTCTCTGTGATCCTGTTGGCGTGTGGTTGCCCTTTCGCAGTTTTTTCGATCACTTTGATTTGATCGAGGGGTGCTGGCTGTCTGGGGGTATTGCAGCTGCTGTTTCTACTGCCGTTTGTTTGTGGTGTGGGCGCCCGTGGCTGCTGGGTCTGGTGCAGGGGGGTGGCTGATGTTGTGGCTGGTGGCCGTGCGTGCACATGGTGGTTGTCGGGGCTGACGAACTTGCCGACTTCATGCTCGTTTATTGTCGTGTTGGTTGGCTTGTCGGGTGTGGGCCTGGGCTGCCCTTGCGCCCTGCCGTGCCGCCGTATTTTGTTGTTTTCTTACTGAACCGAAAATGAACCGAACCGTGACCTCTAAACCGAGGTACGTACCGAACCGACATTTTTGTGTACCGTTACACCCCTAATTATATATATATATATATATATATATATATATATATATATATATATATATATATATATATATATTTCTGGGGGTACGCTCTGGGCCTGCTTGTCGGGCGGGGGTTGGCACCTCAGGCTACTGCATCCGGACTGCGTGTCTGGAGCTCCTGGGTCCCACCGACCATCCCTTCCGAGTGCCCGTCTTGGTTGGAGCCTGCTGGGTCTAGTCCCCGCATCTATTGTAGTGGCTTGGTGCTGCAAGGTATTCCGAGATGCTGCGAGTCGGCCAACTGCTGGGGTAGTGACCTCGTGTGTCAGCATGTCTGTGATCTTCTTTTAATTATTATTTTTATTTTTTTTATTAATTTAAAAAAATATATATATAATTATTATTATTATTATTTATTTTTTAATTGATTTATTGATGTATTTATTTTTTAATATATTTTATTAATGTTAGTTATTTATTTTACCCCCTCCCTGAGGGGGGAAACTCGACAGGGTGGTTGCTGGTTGTTCCATCTCCATTGTTGGGGTCCCTGCGGGTGGTTCCCGTGGCCCCAAGCTGGGCGGTCCTGCTGCAGTCGGCTTGGGTGGGGGTGGCGGGCCGCGCCGTGCTCTCCGGGGGTGGGGGGTTGGCTCGTGGGGGCCCTGTTGCTGGTGGGGCGGGGGCGGTCTTCCCGTCCGGTTGCGGGAAGTCTTTGGGCCCCCCGGACTGGGCGTCCCGCCTTTCTGCCCGTGTGGGGTGTGGTCTCTCGCTGGCTTGAGGTCTGGCTGTCCCCTGCTTCTCTCGTGCCTTGTCCTCTGCCGGATGCATCTGTCTGCAGCCTGCCGCTGGCTCCTACGGGCGGAATTGTGGGCCTAGCTCTGGGGTTTCTGTCGCTGGCCGGCCTGGCTGCGTGGGGCCGGTGGTCCCTGGTTCCCTGGGCACCACACCTGCTGTTTGTGGGTTGGGCTCTCTGGGTGGCTGGGGCCGTACTCTGGCTCACACACACACTGGGAGTCAAATATATTGTACATACAAATACACATATACGCACATAAACACAGTTATTCATGCATACATACATACGTACCTACGCTCCCACATACATACACAAATATACTACATACCTACATACTCAAAGTTCGTACATCCACCAGACATTCACTGTACAAACATACATATACACATACTGTACATATACAAGTACATATACATACATACGCTCATGCACATAATCACGTTTCATCAAACATACAAACCCCGTTTCCATATGAGTTGGGAAATTGTCTTAGATGTAAATATAAACGGAATACAATGATTTGCAAATCCTTTTCAACCCATATTCAGTTGAATATGCTACAAAGACAACATATTTGATGTTCAAACTGATAAAACTTTTTTTTTTTGCAAATAATCATTAACTTTAGAATTTGATGCCAGCAACACGTGACAAAGAAGTTGGGAAAGGTGGCAATAAATACTGATAAAGTTGAGGAATGCTCATCAAACACTTATTTGGAACATCCCACAGGTGAACAGGCAAATTGGGAACAGGTGGGTGCCATGATTGAGCATTTCATGGAATCTACTTTTATACCCAGTCATTCACAAACAAGGATGGGGCGAGGCCCACCACTTTGTCAACAAATGCGTGAGCAAATTGTTGAACAGTTTAAGAAAAACCTTTCTCGACCAGCTATTGCAAGGAATTTAGGGATTTCACCATCTACGGTTTGTAATATAATCAAAGGGTTCAGAGAATCTGGAGAAATCGCTGCACGTAAGCAGCTAAGCCCGTGACCTTCGATCCCTCAGGCTGTACTGCATCAACAAGCGACATCAGTGTGTAAAGGATATCACCACATGGGCTCAGGAACACTTCAGAAACCCACTGTCAGTAACTACAGTTGGTCGCTACATCTGTAAGTGTAAGTTAAAACTCTCCTATGCAAGGCGAAAACCGTTTATCAACAACACCCAGAAACGTCATTGGCTTCGTTGGGCCTGAGCTCATCTAAGATGGACTGATACAAAGTGGAAAAGTGTTCTGTGGTCTGACAAGTCCACATTTCAAATTGTTTTTGGAAACTGTGGACGTCGTGTCTTCCGGACCAAAGAGGAAAAGAACCATCCGGATTGTTATAGGCGCAAAGTTGAAAAGCCAGCATCTGTGATGGTATGGGGGTGTATTAGTGCTCAAGACATGAGTAACTTACACATCTGTGAAGGCGCCATTAATGCTGAAAGGTACATACAGGTTTTGGAGCAACATATGTTGCCACCCAAGCAACGTTACCATGGACACCCCTGCTCATTTCAGCAAGACAATGCCAAGCCACGTGTTACATCAACGTGGCTTCATAGTAAAAGAGTGCGGGTACTAGACTGGCCTGCCTGTAGTCCAGACCTGTCTCCCATTGAAAACGTGTGGCGCATTATGAATCCTAAAATACCACAACAGAGACCCCCGGACTGTTGAACAACTTAAACTGTACATCAAGCAATAATGGGAAATAATTCCACCTGAGAAGCTAAAAAAATGTGTCTCCTCAGTTCCCAAACGTTTACTGAGTGTTGTTAAAATGAAAGGCTATGTAACACAGTGGTGAACATGCCCTTTCCCAACTACTTTGGCACATGTTGCAGTCATGAAATTCTAAGTTAATTATTATTTGCAAAAAAAAAAAAAAGTTTATGAGTTTGAACATCAAATATCTTGTCTTTGTAGTGCATTCAATTGAATATGGGTTGAAAAGGATTTGCAAATCATTGTATTCCGTTTATATTTACATGTATCACAATTTCCCAACCCATATGGAAACGGGGTTTGTATATTAACGTTGTTGCCCTAGGGTAAACTGGGTAACACATGGCACACTGACAAAGCTTAACCTAATGTTTCTATAACAATCTACAAGGTTAATATAGGTTGCTTATCTTTCTTCCCCTCCATTTTTCTACATTCTTTTGTATCTCTAGTTATCATCACCTATATGTATTGTTGCATTTGAACAACTGTATTGTTGATAATAAAGGTAAATTATTGGTATTGATCATTATCAATAGCGCTATTTCTATTGGTATTTGTATTGCTACATTTGTTGTGTAATAATGCTCATTGTCATTTCTGTATTATTTATTTAGCTAATTGCTTCTTTCACTCTTACCATCATATTTGTACATATCGTATTTGCTGATGTTGCTCTATTGTTGTTGTTGTGTTTGCTGTTGTCGTTTTTGTCTCTCTGTCTAATTCCCCTCTTGTCCCCACAATTTCCCCGTCTTCCTTTTTTTTCTCTTTCTATCCCCTCCTGCTCCGGCCCGGCTGTACCAAATGATAATATAAATACATTTAATAAAGTCTAATACAAATAAGGCAACAAGAGAAGTATCCTACACTTCTCTTTTGTAAAGTAAATCTGAACAGCCGATATGGGCATCTACATCAACTATATGATTTGCCTGAGAAGCTGGACAGGACAAAAATAAAAAAATAAATACAATTAAAAAATTTAAAATTAAAATAAGAACACCTCTCCAAAGTGCCACTGTTTTATATTATTACATAATGTAAAACACCCCATATTGTACCTTAATAGCAATCTACAACACATACAACCACTGCGAGTCGACAGTGTTGTTCTTCTTTTTGTTGAGTGGTCCTTCTTTAAGAATGTCACAAAATATTACCATTACTATGAGCAGTTTTGACTTGTACAACAATTGCAGAATTCAAATTTTTAGTTACATTTAGCAACAAATGTAGCAAACCAGAAAGTTTTACATAAATGGTGGATGTGTTTATAACATAATCCTCCACCTGGCTCAAAATGATCATTGACCTTGCACAACCAATCCTCCATTTTTAGAGAGCAACATCAACACAGCTGGACACCCTTAAACTTTGTGTGTTTACGTCTGTTAGCTACCTTTCCAACTTAAGGCTAAAAATAGCATTGGTGCATCCGGCTGGGATGCGAACATTGCAGCAGTCATCTTTCCCTGTGAAGGACACAACACTGTCTGAAGTTTTAGGAACAGGGAGAATGGGGGGGGGGGGGGGGGGGGTGAGGAAGCAGTGACTACCGTGTGACAAGCGCCCTGTTCCTTCCTCCCAGGCCTGGGAAACAGGAAGTGCTACACACAGGCATTATTGTGACGGAGGGGAAATACAAGGTCCTCTAAAATAAGAGCCCCAATCTGGTTGTCAATGACAGGAGACTGTCCTCCACAGAGACCCCCCACCACTGCCACAGACACCTCCACCAGTGATGAATGTGGCACTCATATTTTGTGACCATGTGCAACGATGAAAGTGGAAACATTTTGTTACACTACAATGGCCCCAGCATTACACTGCCTGAGTAACGACATTTCAAAGAGTTAAAGGGGCCATATTAGGGAAGTTTGTGTTAGCAGACGTTGAGGAGGAGCTGGTTGCTAAGAGAGATGCAAGGCTTTGTAGTGGGCTGCCTCCTAGTTAATCAAAATCCTTCTTTATTGGTTTCATGCTTTCAAGTAGACAGCTCTGGAAAGGGCCCACATCAGGGCCCATGGCAGCCTATTAATTGGCAGAGCAGGCTGCAGCCGCGTCCTGCTGTTTGTTGTCCGTGCCTTGTTTCCATTCCAGATACCCCTACCCCTCCTCATCAGGGAAACATTTCAGCATTGTACCCCTTCTGCCAAAAGCAGCATGGAATCCTCGTGTAGCAAATTAGATGGCCAAGATGTCAATGTTTGTGCTCGTGTGGAACATAGCAGGTGTTGGCCACCTGTGATCGTGTGTAATGATGGTTAAAGGTAAAGAGATTGATTTATTGAGATTAGTTGTTTTAGTTTTTAGGTCAGCTGACCTCCTAACGGGTGTCTGTGTTGTTTTTGCTCAATTAATAGAGATCTATCAGTCTGTCCGATTTTCAATACTAATTAAAAGCAAGACAGATACCAAGCTGTGTTGGTAATCAATTACACTTTGCAAATATTTATATTAAAGCTCAAGTGATCACTTACTTCGAATACCGAAGTGTAAAAACATATTCACAATAAATAATGCATTTGAGAATGTTTTAATTATATGAAACATTACACTTTTAATCATTATACAACTGAAAACAGGCCAACAAACATGAACAAACACAGGAGCACACATGCATGCCGGGAAATAAAAACAACTCTTGAAATAGCCTTGCAAATGTTGAACAAAAGCCAATATTTACTGCCACCTACAGGTTAAACTGTGGAACAACAAACCAGGAGGAATTGGTACTATTAGTTGAGGTCTGAGCAGGAAGTTGCTGCCGCAATTCCACAGATTATTCAAATTCCACATCTTTCTCTACGGATCTGTGCTGTTGGTGACCAAAATAGCGGGCCTGCCCTGATGGTGGCGGCAGTATTAGCTCGATTGGTGATTGTTCTTTACCAAAGTGCCTTCCTCGACCCATCGCTGTCATCAGTAAAGATGAGATTGCACTACCTACACCCTGAGGTAGGGGACTGCTGATAAATATTTCCTTCCTGTGGTCAAACAAGGTGCTGGAGACTGACTTTTGAGCTGCTTTAGTCAGAGAAGCGACAGCCAAGGGGCTAGTGGATGGCTGGTTTGGATCTACTTCTTTTTGATCCACTTCTGGTGATAGTGACTCCTCAGTTTGCTCAGTGCATTTGTGCTCCTCTTCCACAGGTAATGTCTGTGTTGGGGACCAAGCTTGAGGACTAAAGCGAGCTAACAGACCCTTGTCTGTGACTGGGTAGTGTTTGACAGCAGACTCTTGACGCTCATGGCGCATCCGCTCCAATTGCCTGAGCTCAGAGGGTATCTCAAACACACTCTCCTGTGGATGCAACATTTTGATATAAATATGCAGGTACATGATGCAAGACGTAGCATTAACCCTTTGTATTCCAGGTTTATATTATCTTATTTTTTGCAACCTCACATGTTTGAGTATTGTTTTTTCTATTTTGACAACGCATTAGGCATATCAACCAAAAACCTAGTCTACCTAGGGTAAAATTATATATTTTTTATTTTAAACATTTGTAACATGTATTGAACCGTCTTCTTCCTTGCTACATGTGAATATTAATTTGTAGAGGAAACTTTGGTTCAGTTATTTAGTGTAGCTGCTCTGATGGTACTGTATATGTGTGATGTTAAGGCGGGGGTACTTGAATCTTGTGTCACTAGGCAAAATTCAAACTGTATATCCGCCCACTCTGCCCACCTCGCCGATAGTCCCTTCTCGTCGTCTCCTCTCTGGAAGTGCACAAAATCGCGCACGAGCTGTACGTGCACACGCATAGCCTGTTGACAGTCTTAAGTTGCATCGAAGGATCCCCTAGTTTGTGTTTTGTTGAAAAAAATAAATGATTATCAGTAACACACGTCGCCACGCAAAAGGATACACACAAAATATAGGAACATGGAACATTGGGTAGGCTCCAAACCCCCGCGACCCCGAGAACCACAAGCCGTACAAAATGGACGGATGGAACATTACACTACCTGTCTAAAAGGAAAATAGCCACTTGCACATCCAAAATTAGGCCAAGACTGGCCTGCAATGACCTCCATCTTGAATACCCCAGACCAATATTTATTTCAGTTTTGGCTCTTCTTTGTTTTTTTTAGACATACAGGGTCTTTCTTTTCTTCCTCTGATTTCCTCTTTTGTTTTTGTTTTTAGCAGTATCTGCTGTAACAGCAAGAGCAGGTATTGCGATCTTTCCAGGTGGGTGTTCGGCAGCCGTGCTTTACTGAAAACAAGTTTGCACCACACTTCACAATATATCGCATCAGCCAATTAGGAGGCTCCTTTTTATTGATATTATGTGTCTATCGTGACATATATTGATATCGTTTTATCGGCCCAGCCCTATTTCCAAGCATCGATTATTATTTTTTTTTTTTCCAAGATGGCTGCGCTTCAGAGCAGCGGCTTCGTGCGAGCGCTCCTGGAAGTGTAGACCGATTTGGCAAAAATACCCCTCAATTCAGTCAATTTCATGGCTGGCTCACAGCGTGTTCACTCCGTGATCACTTACGACCGACTTACGATTCTGGATGTGGAGAGATCGGGCCATTTTGGGCTGAAAGATGCGTGTACGGTGGACCTACTCGCTAGCTTGGGAATTCTTCGCGAGCTACATCCAGCAGTGGCCTTTGAAGCAGCGGCGTCGACTACCAGCGGAGACCGCCAGCGAAAGAGACGTAAGCGATGCGCTCGGAAGCAGAAGCGGGGGTGTCGGGCGGGGCTAACAACAAAGCTAAATGCTTTGTTGTTAGCGGGGCTAACGAAAAAGCTAAATGCTAATCCACAAAGAAGCGCTAATAAGGAGTCTGTTAAGCTAAAACTAGCCAGCGCCAGGCTGGATAATCCCTGCACACATAGCAATTCTTCTAGAATAATATACAACTCACATAATGTTTTTTCTGCGTCAGAGGTGGACATGCATTTTACTGAGGTGGCAAACAATCTAAAAATTCCTGTCATATCAATTCCTAGATATGGTCGAAATTATTTAAAGTGCACTATGCATAATAAACGTAACATTATTAATATTGCTACTACGGATACTTTCAACAAAAACTCCTCAAAACAGCCCACTACCTATAATATGGGCTTTTTAAACATAAGGTCATTGTCTTCCAAAACGTTATTAGTTAATGAAGTCATCAGAGACAACAATCTTGATGTCGTTGGTCTAGCCGAGACCTGGCTCAAACCAGACGAATTTTTTGCGCTGGGTGAGGCGTCTCCTCCTGGCTATGCGGGAACGCATATTGCCCGCCCCATTAAAAGGGGTGGGGGTGTTGCACTAATATACAACAAAAACTTTAGCCTTACCTCGGACCTAAATAATAAATATAACTCGTTTGAGGTGCTTACTGTGAGGTTTGTCACACCGCTGCCTCTGCACCTGGCTGTCATCTACCGCCCCCCTGGGCCCTATTCGGACTTTATCAATGAATTTTCAGAGTTCGTTGCTGATCTAGTGACGCACGCCGACAATATAATCATAATGGGAGACTTTAACATCCATATGAATACCCCATCGGACCCTCCATGCGTGGCGCTCCAGACTATAATTGATAGCTGTGGTCTTACACAAATAATAAATGAACCCACGCATCGCAACGGTAATACGATAGATCTAGTGCTTGTCAGGGGTGTCACCACCTCTAAAGTTACGATACTCCCGTACACTAAAGTAATGTCCGATCATTACCTTATAAAATTCGAAGTTCTGACTCATTGTCAACAAACTAATAATAATAATAATAATAACTACTATAGCAGCCGCAACATTAATACTGCCACAACGACGACTCTTACTGACCTACTGCCTTCAGTAATGGCGCCATTCCCAAATTATGTGGGCTCTATTGATAACCTCACTAACAGCTTTAACGACGCCCTGCGCGACACCATTGATATTGTAGCACCGCTAAAGCTAAAAAGGGCCCCTAAAAGGCGTACCCCATGGTTTACAGAAGAAACTAAAGCCCAGAAATTATCATGTAGAAAGCTGGAACGCAAATGGCGTGCGACTAAACTTGAGGTTTTCCATCAAGCATGGAGTGATAGTTTAATAACTTATAAACGCATGCTTACCTCAGCTAAAGCTAAATATTACTCAAATCTCATCCACCTCAACAAAAATGATCCTAAATTTTTGTTTAGTACAGTAGCATCGCTAACCCAACAAGGGACTCCTCCCAGTAGCTCCACCCACTCAGCAGATGACTTTATGAATTTCTTTAATAAGAAAATTGAAGTCATTAGAAAAGAGATTAAAGACAATGGATCTCAGCTACAACTGGGTTCTATTAACACAAATACGACGGTATATACGACGGACATTGCCCTCCAAAATAGTTTCTCTCTCTTTGATGAAATAACATTGGAGGAATTGTTAAAATGTGTAAATGGGACAAAACAAACAACATGTTTACTTGACCCAATTCCTGGGAAACTTATCAAGGAGCTTTTTGTTTTATTAGGTCCATCAGTGTTAAATATTATAAACCTATCACTTTCCTCTGGTACTGTTCCTCTAGCATTCAAAAAAGCGGTTATTCATCCTCTGCTCAAAAGACCTAACCTCGATCCTGACCTCATGGTGAACTACCGGCCGGTGTCCCACCTACCGTTTATCTCGAAAATTCTCGAAAAAATTGTCGCACAGCAGCTAAATGAACACTTAGTGACTAACAATCTCTGTGAACCTTTTCAATCCGGTTTCAGGGCAAATCACTCTACGGAGACAGCCCTCGCAAAAATGACTAATGATCTATTGCTAACGATGGATTCTGATGCGTCATCTATGTTGCTGCTTCTTGATCTTAGCGCCGCTTTCGATACTGTTGATCATAATATTTTATTAGAGCGTGTCAAAACGCGTATTGGGATGTCAGACTTAGCCTTGTCTTGGTTTAACTCTTATCTTACTGACAGGATGCAGTGTGTCTCCCATAACAATGTGACCTCGGACTATGTTAAGGTAACATGCGGAGTTCCCCAGGGTTCAGTTCTTGGCCCTGCACTCTTTAGTATTTACATGCTGCCGCTAGGTGACATTATACGCAAATACGGTGTTAGCTTTCACTGTTATGCTGATGACACCCAACTCTACATGCCCCTAAAGCTGACCAACACGCCGGATTGTAGTCAGCTGGAGGCGTGTCTTAATGAAATTAAACAATGGATGTCCGCTAACTTTTTACAACTCAACGCTAAGAAAACGGAAATGCTGATTATCGGTCCTGCTCAACACGACATCTATTTAATAATACCACCTTAACATTTGACAACCAAACAATTAAACAAGGCGACTCGGTAAAGAATCTGGGTATTATCTTCGACCCAACTCTCTCGTTTGAGTCACACATTAAGAGTGTTACTAAAACGGCCTTCTTTCATCTCCGTAATATCGCTAAAATTCGTTCCATTTTGTCCACAAGCGATGCTGAGATCATTATCCATGCGTTCGTTACATCTCGTCTCGATTACTGTAACGTTTTATTTTCAGGCCTCCCTATGTCTAGCATTAAAAGATTACAGATGGTACAAAATGCGGCTGCTAGACTTTTGACAAAAACAAGAAAGTTTGATCATATTACGCCTATACTGGCTCACTTGCACTGGCTTCCTGTGCACCTAAGATGCGACTTTAAGGTTTTACTACTTACGTATAAAATACTACACGGTCAAGCTCCTGCCTATCTTGACGATTGTATTGTACCATATGTCCCGACAAGAAATCTGCGTTCAAAGAACTCCGGCTTATTAGTGATTCCCAGAGCCCAAAAAAAGTCTGCGGGCTATAGAGCGTTTTCTATTCGGGCTCCAATACTATGGAATGCCCTCCCGGTAAAAGTTAGAGATGCTACCTCAGTAGAAGCATTTAAGTCTCATCTTAAAACTCATTTGTATACTCTAGCCTTTAAATAGACTCCCTTTTTAGACCAGTTGATCTGCCGTTTCTTTTCTTTTCTTTTCTACTCTGCTCCAGGGTGGACCGCTAGCCTGTCCATCAGATGGGGACATCTCTACGCTGCTGACCCGTCTCCGCTCGGGATGGTTCCCGCTGGCCCCACCATGGACTGGACTTTCGCTGATGTGTTGGACTTTCACAATATTATGTCAGACCCACTCGACACCGAGGATGTCGTTGTGGCTTGTACAGCCCTTTGAGACACTTGTGATTTAGGGCTATATAAATAAACATTGATTGATTGATTGATTGATTTTAGTTACACAGACACTTCTAAAATGTGGCATTAATGCCATTGTTTTCTAAATGTTAGTTCTAGGTTTAGTTCTTACGAACCGTTGGAGCACTATTAAATAACATTATTTTAACGTTATTTGTAAGCTGGGTTAGCACGGACACGCAGAGAAGGGAGGATAAGAAGACAAGCTATGCTGGCAGCGGCGCTAAGCTAGCTTGGATGTGAAGTCGTCAAACAAGAAAATAATAAATGCATTGTACACTTCAACAGAAGGCTAATATGGACTGTGTTACAGCAGAAAGGAACCAGCCAAGAAGAGGCAATCCGCAAGTAGAATAATAGGTCAAAAGAGATAATATTGACAATACAGTTTGGCCACCGGTAAGTAGAGAGACGATACACGTCTAAGTCACATGTTTTTGGGGAAAAAAGTATCGTCAGGTGCCCGAAGATTCCCACTTCTGCTGTTGGCTGACGTATGCAGTAACATATCAGTTGTATTATTTCTTCAAAACTATTAGTAATATACTTGATCATTTATTGTTAATATCTGGTTACTGTCTGCTGTAACACGGTTCTATCTCCCCTTTTGTTAAAATGTACTTGTGAATTATATTTATATAGTGCTTTTCTCTAAGGTACATAGTGAAACCTATTATCTACTTATTTAAGCTACATTTAAACCAGCGTGGGTGGCACTGGGAGCAGGTGACTAAAGTGTCTTGCCCAAGGACACAACAGCTGTGACTATGATGTTGGAAGCGGGAATCAAACCTGGAACCCTCAAGTTGCTGGCACAGCCGCTCTACCAACCGAGCCATGCCGCCCACTAAACTCTTATGCTTCTGTTGGTTGGCTACTTTACATTAGTTTTGGACAATACTACAACTGTGGGTAACGATACAATGTCACATAGTTACAGGGGCAGTATTGGCAATACCAATACTCAACAGAATTTTAGATCTGTTGCAGTGAAATAACTCTGAAACTAAACTAGGTGGATATGATCTGAGAGGGAAACTCAATCTGAAACATCTGTATGCACGCTGAAGTTTAAAAACGTTTTGCATTTCAATATTTGAAGTGATACTGTGGAACAGACTATATGAGGAGCTCAATGTCCAACCATGACCAAATAAACAGCGATACAAACAGATGACATTTACAAAGTACAGGGAAGAGAAGGGGTATGGCAAACACTAACACAAACATGTTGCAATACTTGCTATTTGTTATTTACGTTGACGTAATCAGTTCCTCCTGTAACCAATTACTTATTTCCTGAGTTTGTAAACAATAACAAAAAAATGGTATGATACTATACTTGGTATTGTTACTGTCGATACTTGTATCAATCAGTCCACCCTTGTTTACATTCAGGAGCTCTCAATTAGCATGGCTTATTGTATCCTCCCACAGCGTGCAGCAGAGGTGGGACCAAGTCATTGTTTTACAAGTCATAAATACGTCTCAAGTCTTTGCCCTCAAGTCCTGAGTCAAGTCCTGAGTCAAGACTAGAAAGTCTGAAGTCTAGTCCCAAGTCCTGCATTTTGAGTTTCGAGTCCTTTCAAGTCCTTTTAACCACAGACTAATATATTTACACAGATTGTGTATGCTTTTCAAACGCTGAATTTATTTATTAAAACAAGTGCATTTGAAATTGCAGGAAAAAAAATAGTGCTGACATTGCACTTCATAATAGCACTATTAACCAGTCATTTTAAACATTCAACTCATTCCTTTACAGAATAAACACATTTGAAAAAACAAGTGCAACTGTACTTATTTGCACAAAAGTGTTAACATTGTATTTCCATGGCATATTGCATTGTAACTAGTTCCACAGCAGTTTCTATCCTGTTCTTGCCTTATCTCATTGATCTCATCTCATACTGTATGTGTGCTTATGTGTGTGTACACATGAAAAACATAACAAATACATGAACATAACAATGAACAAAGTTGTACTTTTTAGATGTCAGGGCCCTATGCAATATGTACACATATTCTTAATATAGTATACATTTTAACTGACCTTGATTTGACTATGTTTGTCTTTTTGTAGGTGGCTAAAATACGCAGTGCTGCTGACCGCCGTCTAACGTTACGTTACTGTGTGTGATACATTGACTAATGTAACTTTATGTATAGGTACCTTATGCAACCCTGCTTGAAAAAAATCACTTGACCAAAAGTATGAATAAGGTAGCGAACTGCAGTGGACGCAACAGATTGCCGTGTTTGCAATGACGTTATAACCATAGACATCTTATAAGTAGACGCAGCATTGGCTGCTGTGACGCGAGAAATTCGTTCGCCATCTTGAAGTGGTGATGAGGAGCCGGCGAGCAGCCTAAACTGACAGTTGACAGGTAGAAAACAAAGATGCTAAACTGGTGACAGTTGACAGGTAGAAAACAAAGATGCTAAACTGACAGTTGACAGGTAGAAAACAAAGATGAGTAAAGTGTCGCTGGTGTTCAGCGTTTTCCTGCTCAAATGAGCGGACTGTTGAAAATAGGAATCGTCTGATTACTTTTCACAAGTAAGATTTAACGTACTATTGGTTGTATTTTGTGAAAATAATATTACCACAGAGTTGAGAAAGAGCAAGAGGGATGACCCCCCTACAGGGGTTTGGTTTACAAACTTTCAGCCCCACCTAAAACAAAATTCACCAGCCGCCACTGATTATGATGCATTCTCATTTTAAGCAAAGTATAAGACAATACTTTCTTAACAGTATAATTGTAACCAGGAATAAGTCTTCCAGTAACAATATTCAAATACTAACATTGTTGAGTAAGACAGAATTTGGTTTTATTCTGAATCCAGTGAAACAGATTGGTGGTTTTAGCTGATATAATGACTTCCAGGTGTTCATATATGTTTATGTTTAAGTATTTGGCAGACGCTTTTATCCAAAGTGACATACATAAAAAATACATATAAAACAATCACTGTAAACATGAATGAATACAAAATGTAATACAAAATATCAATACAAAGTGTCAAGACAGAATAAACTCTCTGCTGCTGCAGCAACAGAGATACAGTCTATAGGTCCCTAAGATATATAGATATCTAATGTATTTATACATTGTTTATGTAGGATATACGCATGTACATATAACCTTATCATATTGTTTCTTCAACTTAAAAATAGCTGACAGTTTTTCCCCCTTCTCTAGGATTATATTCCCAGTTTTGATCTCGGACGTTTGGTCACTTATGGCATATAAGAATATTCTATTACTGTTAAGCAAACTATGAATAATAAAACACGCCAAAACACGTGTCCTTTATCATAGCTACACGTAAAAAAAAACGTGTGAAAATCAGTGGTATTCAGTGAGGTAAGATGAATTAAATGCGTTGACAGTTCATTGCTCCTGCCAAATGAATTGCACTGAGTGGAGCGGATCACCACTCCAAGATGGCGGCCCCGCGTCTCGTCAGCGCCACTAGGCAGTAGCGCTCGATGCTGCGTCTACTTATAAGATGTCTATGGTTATAACGTTAGCAGTGAGTTTACAGCCTCACTGATTTAACTACACAGCAAATAAAAGTTACGTTACTTAGCCAATAAACGTTAGCTTACATTCAAAACTTCCCGTTCTTTGTGCAACTTCAAATGTCGAACGAAGTTGGAAGTTGTTGCGTCTCCGTCTGTAATCTTCAAACCGCATGTTTTGCATACTGCAATTAGTTTTTTGTTGACGAAGTCGTAGTTTTTATACCCGAACAAAACTATATTTGGCATAATTTTTTCTCAATGGCGCGTTTTGACAGCTCTTCTTCGTTGGTTGTCCTGCAATTTGATTGGAAGAATGCTGTAGGATGAAAACAACGTGGATGTGATATGTTGTACTGACAGGCAGCACACACGCTGACAAACACACACGTACACAATGAAAGATACGGAGCACTCCTGAATAACTTTTTAATCTTTGGGTTTTGGGGAAAGTAGCAAGTCTTGTCAAGTCAAAAGGCTCAAGTCCAAGTGAAGTCACAAGTCATTGATGTTAAAGTCCAAGTCGAGTTGCAAGTCTCTTTACATTTTGTCAAGTCGAGTCTAAAGTCATCAAATTCATGACTCGGGTCCAAGTCATGTGACTCGAGTCCACACCTCTGGCGTGCAGTAGCATGTTTAGTTATTCCTCGTCCTGCAGTGATAATGTCACTTGTAAGAAACAGTTTATTTGCCGCTAAGAGTATAGTAGAGCCAGGAGTAGTGACTCGCAGTGTGGAGGGAAATTAGCCACTGGCAAGGACGTTCGCTTGTCACTAGCCACTTGTACAAGGACAACATTTATTTAATCGGATCATCATTCGGATGAGAAAGTTACTGTGTAAATGGACCCTGAAAAAAATTATCTGATTATGACGTGCATTTTCATGCATCACACCTTAAAATTGAATACTTTACTTTGACATGCGCTGAACCTAACATAAACGGAAAGGTGTGTTATTATTTGTACTATGGCACCATCTTTTGGATGAGTTTGCTCACTGCAGGTGCTGACTAAGCAGTGATTGCCATTGTAAACAAACATGGCGTTGTGCATTTCTGCTTGTTCTACGTTATCACAATATTTATTTATATTGTTTTTCCCCTTCTGTTCACTACTTTTGTTTTACCTCTCTTTTTGAAATGGAGCTGTTCTGTGCTTTTTATGTTGTGATTATGTACGGGGTGCAGTGTCTTTATGTTACGACATTCTATGTATGTGTTTGAAGCTAGCAGTTAGCACTTAAATTAGCTGTTAAGTCGTGAATAAAACAGCTCGTTAAGACGACAACTGGATCCCTTCTTTTATTGTTACATCGACACATCCAGACCATACTTTTGTTTGTGCTAGTCTCGTTTTAAAGGAAAAAACTCAACAGTATATAACGCTACTTCTGTACATGTTGAATCGGGGAGACCGCAAGACATTCCGAGTCTAATAAATTTACTCCCCCTCTACAGCCAAAGTATAGCTGACATCAAAGACATGCGCAGTAAGCATAATTCTAACCCAAATTTCGGAAGATGTGTTTTCATGTGCTACAATCCAAATGACTTTTGGTATAAACCACTCATCTTGATCGAAATAAAATTTTGATACAAATGCGTGTGATCGGGTCAGAATATTCGAATTGCCGTATTTACATGAAGAATTTTTAGTCCGGTTAGGCTTTTAATCCGATTAAATGTGTCATTGTGCACATAGCTAGTGTCAGATTTGTGGGACAGAGCTACAATGTGTCATCAAAATGCTAAAATGCATTATCACAATTTGACGATAGTATTATCAGCTCTTCCGCAAACATTTCTTACATTTATACCGTCTATATTACACAACCCGACTGGGAACCACATATTTGCTGTCCCTAAGCATATGGAAATACATTTATAAAGTTTAAAGAGATTAATTTGCAAACCGCAGTGTGATACCAACAGATATTGTTGGGGAAAAAGAGCTCTTACCATATATATGGTCTCTAAATCATCAAGTGGGTACTGGCTGTTTGTGATGTAAGTGTCCACCAAGGCCATGTAGTCTGTCAGGAGAGAATCCAGCAGCACCAGTCTGAGGGGCTGTAAGTGGATCACAGATAGCGTCATCACCTTTAGCAAGGCTGTGGGACACGGACGCTTGTACCACATCTCTGTTTCGTCCTGCAAAAAACACAATTGTCAGTTGACATACTCGGTTTAAACAGCTTTTCTCTTTTACTAGAGTGTACCATGGTCAGCTTGGACTTGGTCTTCAGTGACAAGAGCTGGGAGGAGGGGACCTTCAGGTGGAGGCTCACCACTTCCTGAAGAGTGCTCACTCTGTCTGGAAGGAAACCTCCTGTCTCAGAGTAGAAGCACATGACATCTGCCACCTTGGCGAAACAAGGTCAAAGAGTAAAGAAGCTGACTCAAGGACAGATATTTTGAAAATGTAGATGTATTCATATTACCATATACCTGTGTGTCAAATACATTAGTCAGCTTCACTCCAAACTGTGTAATAAGACATCCAGCAATAGCTCTGCAGTCATGGATTACCTGTATCATGTGACAAAATCAATAAAGACTTAACAAAATCTGCAAAACTTAAAACAAATATTGCTCACCTTCAGTATGTGCTTATTCTGCAGAATCATGGAAAGACCATTCTTAAAGGCCCGCGCTCCAAGTAAAAGGATGTCAAATAGATAGACCTTGTTTTTCGTGGCAATCTAAAGGAGAAACAGACAACATGAATGAGCAATTAGTGGGTTGAACATTAGGTTATTTTGTTTGGGGGGAAAACAAGCATATTGTAGCACGAAGTCAAGTAAAAGCATCATCATTATGTCATACATGTGCTGTTGTCGCCTGTGAAAAATGTACCAAAAGGAATTTGGGAAAAAGTATTTATAGAGTTCAACAAAAAAAGCAGAGAAAGGTTGCTGATGATGATGAGCCGAGTCAACAACTAATTTGCAGTGACCAATCTGTTAATGTCTGCAAGAACTTAAAATAAACTCTAAAAGCATAATTTATTTACTTTTCTTATTTTCCATATACATATATATGAGCAGGTTGCTTTAGGAAACCTCTACATGGAATGGATTTGTGTGCTGTTGTTACGCATGAATGGTGCAGGTTTAACATAGGTCTTGACAATTAATCACATTTTTAATTTCAATTTAGATTATGAATTCTCACGATTATGAAAATATAATACAAAAAATAAAAAACGCACATGCAAATTCCGGAGCTTTTGACAGTGAAACAGATAAGGAGCGAATGAGTGGAAAAAATAGCATGTTGACTAGAAGTTTGGGATGTCACCATAGTTGCTACTTTTTGTTTGAAACAGTGATTAGATATCAGCAATAATCACTAAACTCAATAGAAAAAGTAAGGCATATGATTTCCGGGTTCACGTAACCATGGATAGAGTCACATAATTGGCCAATAAAACGGAATCCGCTGATAAACACAAAATAATATCAGGGAAATTGACATAAATGTAAGTGAAATGTTGTCATTGTGAGGAGAAGAGACAATCTATTTGGGAAAATAATGAGTCCGGTAGCAGTCATTAATCCCTGACACACTCAAACGCCGGCCGACCGTCCTGAACTCAACAATGTCGAGACGGCCACTTGAAACGGCGACTAAACTACCAAGCTAAAACTTGCAGGAACAATCAATACACAGCACATCTCATTTACTTGTGTTGTCGTAAAGCCATCATCATCCATCGGGGTCGCGGAGTGCTAGAGCCTATCCCAGCTGCACAAGGGCAGAAGGCGGGTTACACACTGGACAAATTGCCGCCTCATCGTAGGGCCAACACAGATAGACAGATAACATTCACACAGTGTTGCCAATCATGTCTTTGGAGGTGGGAGGAAGCCAGAGCCGCAGTGTATATCTGACATCACACGGACAAAGATAAGACCTTCTGGAGGAAAGTTCTGTGGT
The DNA here is from genome assembly GCF_033978785.1 of Entelurus aequoreus. NCBI lineage: Eukaryota > Metazoa > Chordata > Actinopteri > Syngnathiformes > Syngnathidae > Entelurus > Entelurus aequoreus. Next base: position 57,379,599 of record NC_084733.1, read on the forward strand.
CAGATGAAACAAAAATGTAGCTGTTTGGCCACAATACCCAGCAATATGTTTGAAGGAGAAAAGGTGAGGCCTTTAATCCCAGGACCACCATCCCTACCGTTAAGCATGGTGGTGGTAGTATTATGCTCTGGGCCTGTTTTGCTGCCAATGGAACTGGTGCTTTAGAGAGTAAATGGGACAATAACTAAGGAGGTTGGGTCTTGGGCGCAGTTGGGTGTTCCAACAGAAATTCAATGACCCCAAACACACGTCAAAAGTGGTAAAGGAATGGCTAAATCAGGCTACAATTAAGGTTTTAGAATGGCCTTCCCAAAGTCCTGACTAAACGTGTGGACAATGCTGAAGAAACAAGTCCATGTCAGAAAACCAACACATTTAGCTAAACTGCACCAGTTTTATAAAGAACAGTGGTCAAAAACTCAACCATAAGCTTGCCAGAAGCTTGTGGATGGCTACCAAAAGCGCCTTATTGCAGTGAAACTTGCCAAGGGACATGTAACCAAATATTAACATTGCTGTATGAATACTTTTGACCCAGCAGATTTGGTCACATTTTCAGTAGATCCATAATAAATTCATAAAAGAACCAAACTTCATGAATGTTTTTTGCCACCAACTAGTATGTGCGCCAATCACTCTTTCACAAAAAATAAGAGTTGTAGAAATTATTGGAAACTCAAGACAGCCATGACATTATGTTATTTACAAGTGTATGTAAACTTTTGACCACGATTTAGTATATACACAGTATATATATAAATATATATATGTTTTTTTCTCAAAATCGTTCAGCCCCAATTGCCTTCCAATTAAAATTGGCTCCCATATAAAAAAATGGAACTGGAAGTTACAGAAAAATGTACTGGACATTAAGACAATAATGTCCAGAAAAAATGTAATTTAAAACATTTGTATGCACGTACAACACTTAAGACCTTCAGTATATCAGTATGTGGAATTAAATTATGGAATGGATTAAGCAAAGCAATCAAACAATGTACTAATATGATCCACTTCAAGAAACTTTTCACACTTAAAGTGTTTACAAAGTACAAAGAAGAAGAACCATGATAAACATTCTGAATTGATTTCATCCTTCCATTCTTTCATTCTCAAAATAATCTTACTTATCTCATCATATGAAATATGACTTACTTCACCAATTATTATTTATTTATTTATTTTTATTGTGATTACTTATGGAGTATATTGTGAATAAATTGAGAACAGGAAGTGAAAAAAAGTTTTAGCAACTGTTATGTATGCTTCTTCCTACTCCTTTTCGAACATGTTGAAAAGCGAAACTGGAAATTGTGATGTATCATGTTGTATGCTTGCATGTTCGAAATAAACTCAAACTCAACTCAACTCAACTCAATATGTACATTAGGGGTGCCATTTTTTGCGGCCACAGCTATTTTGTTATTTGTCCTTATTAATTATATTTAATATAGCAAAAATTACATTAATTAATTATTAATGAGATATTATGTTAAGTATTACATTCATTTGCTCTGTCACATATAACTCAAAGCTAAGATGTTGATGTTTTGCTTGGATAGTTTAGCTTGAACACATTCAGATTGGTTTTAGCATCTTTTATGCACTTAATATTGCAAAGTGGCCAACAGCATCTTTAATTTTTTTTTTTTAATCAGCCCTTGGTGGTAGTGAATAATATATATATAGCCCTTTGTCTCGTGACTCATAGCACTTTAAGTTGAGAAACCCATTTTCTACATTTAAGCTACATTTATACTAGTGTGGGTGGCACTGGGAGCCAGGTGGGTGAAGTGTCTTGCCCAAGTACTAGGGGTGTAACGGTACACAAAAATTTTGGTTCGGTACGTACCTCGGTTTAGAGGTCACGGTTCGGTTAATTTTCGGTACAGTAAGAAAACAACAAAATATAAATGTTTTGGTTATTTATTTACCAAATTTGTAAACAATGGCATAACATACATATACTCACAGGGTCCATTGCCAGGGTTAATGTGGTCAACATATATAAAATAAAAACTAAATAAGATAAGGCTCAGAATGGTTTCTTAACAAAACTTTTCTACATATAAAGTTTTTTTTTTGATTGATTGATTGATTGAGACTTTTATTAGTAGATTGCACAGAACAGTACATATTCCGTACAATTGACCATTAAATGGTAACACCCCAATAAGTTTTTCAACTTGTTTAAGTCCACGTTAATCAACATTAAACTGCCTCAAGTTGTTGCTCAGATTAAATAAAATGATAAAACTTTTGTTCTACCTATAAAAAGTGCAACATTAAACAGTTTCAAGTCAACTCAGCCTCAGATTAACTTTTCTTTCCCCCCCAGCTTGGCTAACTTGGCAAGTAAGAGGTGGGAGCTGTTTGCTCGTTTTTATCTTTGTTGAAGCGATGTACACTTGGGGGTGGTGCCACTTCAAATAAATAGATAGATAGTACTTTATTGATTCCTTCAGGAGAGTTCCCTCAGGAAAATTAATGGCTTAGCATTAGGGCTGTAAATCTTTGGGTGTCCCATGATTCGATTCAATATCGATTCTTGGGGTCACGATTCGATTCAAAATCTTTTTTTTTTTTCAATTCAACACGATTCTTGATTCAAAAACGATTTTTTCCCGATTCAAAAGGATTCTCTATTCATTCAAAACATAGGATTTCAGCAGGATCTACCCCAGTCGGCTGACATGCAAGCAGAGTAGTAGATTTTTGTAAAAAGCTTTTATAATTGTAAAGGACAATGTTTTATCAACTGATTGCAATAATGTAAATTTGTTTTAACTATTAAATGAACCAAAAATGACTTATTTTATCTTTGTGAAAATATTGGACACAGTGTGTTGTCAAGCTTATGAGATGCGATTCAAGTGTAAGCCACTGTGACACTATTGTTAATTTTTTTATTTTTATAAATGTCTAATGATAATGTCAATGAGGGATTTTTTAATCACTGCTATGTTGAATTGTAACTAATATTGATACTGTTGTTGATAATATTCATTTTTGTTTCACTACTTTTGGTTTGTTCTGTGTCGTGTTTGTGTCTCCTCTCAATTGCTCTGTTTATTGCAGTTCTGAGTGTTGCTGGGTCGGGTTTGGTTTTGGAATTGGATTGCATTGTTATGGTATTGCTGTGTATTGTTTTGTTGGATTGATTAATTACAAAAATACAAAAATAAAAACATTTATAAATAAATTAAAAATTAATAAAAATAATTATTTTTTAAAAATGAGAATCAATTCTGAATCGCACAATGTTAGAATCACGATTCAAATTCAAATCGATTTTTTCCCACACCCCTAGTTAGCATGTTTGACGTGTTGGCAGAAGCATGCCTTACCGCTGCTGAAGTATGTCGGCAAACCTCCGTCCTCCATTGTTGTATCGCACCGTGCAGCCGAAGTGTTCCCAAACGGGAGATCTTAACGAGGCAGGAGGGTCTTCCAGTTCTGGCTTTTACAGTTGTCGTAGCCCGGTCGTTGCTAGCATGCCGTGTGTTGTGCCTCAGTGTGCATCGTTTACATAACGTGTGCTACGCTACTTAAAAAGTCAGTGTGGAAACTCGTTCGGTACACCTTCGAACCGAACCGGAACCCCCGTACCGAAACGGTTCGATACAAATACATGTACCGTTACACCCCTACCAAGTACACATAGGCAGTGACTAAGATGGCGAAAATTCAAACTAGGAACACTTAGGTTTCTGGTCAGCCGCTCTACCATCTGAGCGACGCCGCCACAAAAAAGCTTGGACACCCCTAAGAGTTTTCTGGCAAAAAATAATCAGCTGATTATTCTTTCTGTTATATCGACTTTCTTACCTGAAGCCAACACATTCTTCCATGTTTGTATAGCGCAACCCCATCAGCCCCCACGCCAACCACATGCTGCTTCTTGATGTTCATCACCTAGAAGTATAAAGGTAAACAGCATTTTTAGAGCATAAATTGAAGACTTAAAGACTTTGAGTTAATTAATGCAAATGTGGCTTAACACGTATATCAACTTACAGCAAGTCCAAACTTCTCATGAAACTCATCAATAACTTCAAAGTTGATGTATTCTTCATCATCATCTAGTTAAACAACATAACTTTAAAGACAACTGATTATTCACATGTTGGATGAGAATTAATGTAATAATTCACACAGAGCTCACCGTGGTAAAAGTAATTTCTATATGGCTGGAAACTTTTCACCTCCAAGTGCTTTTCCAGGTCTTCAGGAATATTTCTGTTTTGTTGGGAACCATTGTTGACCACTGTTAACTAGTATTGGGTAATACCGCAATGTTGATGAAATATCCACGTTGCAAATATTGCAAGTTACCCTGGTCATCCTTTCACGCGATTAATTTTAATAGACGACATTTCTCAATGCAAGTTTTTCAAGGTATAAGCTGGGTCACAGAACCAAATAAACTCGGATCTTGGAGAACCACTGTATAAACTATGTAACAATATAAACAAGACAACAACAATAACATGTTATCCAAATATAAAAAAATCTACAATTAAACATAGACCATAATTCAACACGCTAGTATTGACCAAATACCGATACCACATTTAGTTGCGAAATGATCAATATTTGGTTCGATCAACCTAACCTGACTGTTAACTTACCCATTCTCTATGTCCTCTTCATTGGTAAATTCAACTGTTGATTGACAGACAGACACACAATTAGTCAGTATATGGAATTTCCCCGTCTAGACACGAATGTATATTCCAAGTATAGCTTTAATTTTACACCACTGTTATCTTTAAAGTGAATGTACTCACCATTAAGAATGTCAGGACCAAAGAACAATCTCGAACCGGGAATTTCACATCCATTGCTGCCATGTATGACTAAAACACATTTAATAAATAGTTGATATCCAGAGTTGTGCTTTTGGCCTCTTCTGGCATTCATTAAAATGCAGTCAGTAATCACATGTTATCTTCAAGCAAATTTACGTAAATAGTTTAGCAAATAAAAAGACAATTGATAATGATATATGACTGACCATTCGTAAGGACCAACGCCTTGTTAGCGACAATGCGCTGCACGACACCAAAATAAGACGAAGACTTGAGGGTCAATTTAATACGTTTCCCTTTGAAGATACTTATAAATTGGCTGTCGTCAATCATCCTTTTGAAATATTATTTTTATGTAACACTAACTTATCAGATACAGTTGACAATGCCTAAACACGAATCCGTGGCTTGGTCATAAACCTAGTTTGGATGTTGCGTTCAAGAACAAGACGAGTATTTGGATAGTAGTTGTAAATTGGAAATTACTCAATTGTTTCTCTCTTGTTTCAAATAAAGACAATTATTAGCAAAACAGGCACTTGAACTGAAAATATAAAATAAAACTAAAGCTGTATTTCAGCGCATTTTACATTGATGATATGACCGAACTTTGCGCAGTAATTTAGTTATTGTGTAAATTCCCAGTGACTCCAAAGAGGCCTTGAGCCCAGAACAATAATTACATTTAGGCCTGCAAGTAGCCACACGGGGGCAGGCTTAATGCACGCAAACCTGTTAGCAGCTGCGCGTTGTATGCAGTCATCATGATGATTGATGAACAGTTTCTAATATAATGTAATATAATATAATAATAATAATTACTTGAATATGTAAACTTAGGACAGTGCATGAGAATAGAGGTACAGTATCATCATATCTGTATGTGACTTGGTTTTGACAACACAATTTGGCATAACAACCTTTGACCCTCAATACACATTTCAGTTGAATTCAAATTTTATATGATATGACAGAGATAACTGTTTAAATTAAACATTTCTAAATCAATCGATTTTTTTTATTTTATTTCAGCCAAATGCACAATTGGTATCTGGATCAAACTTGGTTTGACATAAATACCAACCCCACAGGCGCATTATCAATTTCACTCAAACTGGTTAAGACAAAACACAGTGGAGTTTCCATCTAAACTTAAATTGCTGCCAAGTGCACAAACTGGATCAGAGGAGAATTCATCTTGGTTTGAGATAGATACACAGCAATTCTGTCCATATTAGATAAGATTTGAGAGAGACAAAAACGATTAATCATGCAAAACAAGATATTACATTTTAAATTTGTAATACTTAAAGTCCAAGAGCTGGACCCGATCTGGTTTAAACTTAGTTTGACAATAAAACTTTAAACCCAGTTACATCACATTATGTTGTCATTTAAACTGGATACGAATTTTAAATTTTAGAATTAGATTTTCCATTGCAAACAGGATTTTTTAATTTTAAAATGAAATGACTGACAAAGGCGCAGAGTAGATCAGATCTGGATTAAGACTGGTTTGATATTTTCCTCTTCTGACCCTCTACTGTACATTGTAAATTACACTTGATGTAATACCAACGATATAGTGTAACAATGTTTGAACATATTAAATTGTATTTTCCATGTTTGATTTAAACTGCTGGCAAACACAAAAACTGGACCAGATCTGTCTGGAATTTTTAGATGGCCCTGCACATAAAACATGCATACATTGCAATTTCATTCCCATTGGATACTATTTAATATAAACATAATAGATTCATCATGTTAAACAGGATTTTACATGAAGAAAATAATACTGTATAATGTAAATGGCTTAAACTTGGTTTGACAATGTAACATCAACCATACATTGACATTGTCAGATAATGGATTGTCCATTTTAAATTTCAATTATTGACAAATAGACACACTGGATCAGATTCAGATTATGCTTTGTTTGTTGTTACAGCGCGTGACTCTATTGCTAATTTATTTTGACATGATCCAAACATGTTAAATTGCTGTCAAATGCGCAAACTGGATTTGATCTGGATTTAAATTGGTTTAACAATACAACTTTTACACTCTGCATTCCCACTGCAAATACAACCTAACTCAGTGGTCCCCAACCTTTTTGTAGCTGCGGACCGGTCAACGCTTGAAAATTTGTCCCACGGACCGGGGGGGGCTATGGTAATTTTTTTTATATATATTTTTTGGCCTAAAAAAATACAATCATGTGTGCTTACGGACTGTATCCCTGCAGACTGTATTGATCTATATTGATATATAATATCTTGTGTTTTTTATGTTGATTTAATAAAAAAATATATTATTTTTAATTTTTTTTAATTAAATTTTTTTTTTTATTTCTTATGCGGCCCGGTACCAATCGTTCCGCGGCCCGGTGGTTGGGGACCACTGACCTAATTGGAAAATAATTGACTGATATTAGATTTTCCATTTTAATTTAAATTACTGACAAATCCACAAAATGGATTAGATCCGGATTAATCTTGACATTACTGTTTCTGATCCTGCACATTGTTAATTAAATGTGACGCTGTCTCACTCTGCATTCACACAAACAGGATTATATTCCACAGAGGTTTTTCACCCCTTGACACAAAACATTTCAAAGTGTGCATGGTTTCTGAGACCTCATCAATATTGAGGGGCAGAAACATCAACAGTTTGTAGAACACATTCATTTGGTGTAAGGTATCGTATAAATATTGCAAATATTTCAGCAACTTTAGTCAAGCAAAAGTGACGCTGAGAGGAGTTCCTCTGCCCACCTTGGAGTGGAGGTAATGCCATGCTGGCCACAGTGCAGCCTGCCTCCCGCCCACAGACAAGCTGCGGCTGAATGTTGCTTGTTGCTTGTGTCACGTCCATTGACGAGTGTTGTGTGTGTGTGTGTGTGTGTGTGTGTGTCTGTGTGTGTGTGTGTGTGAATGCACCGTGCTGCTGAGAGCTGAGCACCAGTGAGGCAAGCAAAGTGATCAGATGCTCCCATCAAGGAGGACGCAGATGGACAGCTTAGTACAGCCTCTCGTTGCCCAGTATCTCGCCATGGGCTGTCAATCAAAAGACAACAACAAAAGTGCAAGTATACCTGCGGACGACAAGAGCAAAGACGATGTGTAAGTTTTTCAAAATTCTTTTTGTGTTAAATATAGCACTTTTGAACTTATTTTAGTCTCTGGGGCTGTGCCTTTGCTTACCTTGTTCATTGAGTTTGGCCAAAAACGTGAGGAAAAGTGTTTGGCAAAATAATTAGAAATGTGTGTTACTACTGCATTTGCTGGTCAAACATCAGTGTAAACTGGATGTCTGTAATTAACTGGTATTTCCCACACTTAAAGGAAGGAAATGAGAACAATGCATCATCTCATGCGAGTTCCTTTACCCTCAAACACTTCCATGCTTAACATTTTGTGTGACAAATGTTAGATGCTACATTTTGGTCCAGAAATATTTGGACAACTTTATTTATTTATTTATTTTCAGATTTAGCCGCTTAAAACAACCAGAAATGAGGGTTATACAGAATCTCTCAAAAGTGACTACATGGTGCACCTCTCACATTTCATTGACCAAAGTTACAGTATATATGTTCTAAAGGGCCAAAAATATAGAAAATAAATTGTCAGTGTACAGCTGCAGCATTGAACAGGGACGTATTAGGAAGATCCAGACGGAGCTTAGCCCAGATAAGTGATGGATTTGTTTATAGCATGCTCAAAAAATTGGTACTTTTAAAAAAAACAAAAAACTATAAGGCATCTCAACTTTCAAAATCTTACCACTTATAACAAAATGCTTTGGATTATACTATTAAATGTATATGCTTTAAACGGATTGTTAAACTGATTATTATCCAAGCGTGTTTGGATTCTTTAAATATAACCTTGTAGATATCATTATTTTGCTCTCCTTCACTTTATTTGCACTGTGTTTACTCATAGTAAGCAGACACTTTTCAAATGAAATTCACGAACCTGTATCATCATCGGTTTCATCACAGCTGGTGTTGTTTTCAATTTGTTTCAGTATTGGTTGTTGGAAAAATTTCCCAATATCAATGTTTACTGTCTTCATGTGAGTGCTGCTCACGTCGACGCAGTCATTACCCAGCCTGAGTAAGTAGGGGCATTACATTGTTGTAAACGTTACAGAAACAAAGACAACAAGAATGTCAGCGCAATGTGCTGTACACAGCTGAAGATACACCATACGGTTGAAACAAGGACACTGGCAATAACCTTTTTATAAGTACATTGTTTTAACCAAATGTTGTGTAATAATAGCACAGTATTTGATGTTGATAATAAAGTAAAATACATGTCGGTTCCCCTGGTTGCTAGCTTGGTAGCTAGCACGCTCATCTCCAATGCCAGGTTGGAGTCCCGGGCGGAACAAAAAGCAGAGACTGAAACAGGCGGGATACACAAGTTATCATTTATGTAAGTTAATGTAAGTGAGGGTCCTGAAAATAAAGATGATCGCTGACGTTGGGAAAGCTTAATATGAAGAAAGGAAAACAGCCATGATCTCAGGAGTCACTTTATTAGCATTTGACTTAGGACCTGATTTACTAAGGTCCAAATGCCACACGTTTAACAGCATGAGCAAACAAAATAATTGGGTGTACTATCAGTGGGCGTGTTGCGTGTAATCTACTAAGACTGAGTCTGCAATTAAAAAATGGTGGAGACTGCCTTAATAAATGAGTATGTTGCGTGTTCTATAAGGTGCTTTCACCATGGAAACACTCGATTATTTACTATACATTCACCTTATCATGCTGTTTTTAAACATGCAGGGGACACCTACCACTTTTTATGGGCATTCTTAGAACCAGTCGGACTCGTGCAGTGCATCTACATAGAATCCACATTTTTTTTAGCAATGTCAAGGTGCACTCGTGGGAGAGAGGCTGCACTTACTATGCTCAAGAGGCAAAAAATGTATACTTTAAGAAGTTTTTTTCATATAGGAGATACGTTCCATCCATCCATCCATTTTCTACCGCTTATTCCCTTTCGGGGTTGCGGGGGGCGCTGGAGCCTATCTCAGCTACAATCGGACGGAAGGCGGGGTACACCCTGGACAAGTCGCCACCTCATCGCAGGGCCAACACAGATAGACAGACAACATTCACACTCACATTCACACACTAGGGCCAATTTAGTGTTGCCAATCAACCTATCCCCAGGTGCATGTCTTTGGAGGTGGGAGGAAGCCGGAGTACCCGGAGGGAACCCACGCAGTCACGGGGAGAACATGCAAACTCCACACAGAAAGATCCCGAGGCCAAGATTGAACTCACGACTACTCAGGACCTTAGTATTGTGAGGCAGACGCACTAACCCCTCTGCCACTGTGCTGCCAGGAGATATGTTAATGATTTTTATTTTAAAGGACACCCAAACACATCAATCACATTTGTTTTAATCAGCCCCTTTAGTCACCCAGCATGCAGTATAAAATTATAAAAGGATGTTGCTGAAGAGGCGATATGTCAAATATTTTGTATTTATGTCATTTCAAATATGTTACACACACGTAGGACGGAGGATTGTCGTCCGTCCATTGTCAGTCTTTGCAGCGGCAGCACTGATCCTGCAGCCATGTGTAAGCCAAGTAAGAGTTTAAAGACAAACAACACACTTCCGGCCTTTACAATAAAAGTGCTGTGCTAAAAAGTCTGCAAGTAAAAGTATCTAGGAAGTTTATGATTGCATTATATAAAGTAAGAAAAATGTATGTATCATACATATTGCTTTTTATAATACATATTGATTTATTGCTTATTATAATACAGATTGATTTATTGCTTGTGGTTGTTGATAATATAATAATACATGCGAAGATTACCTTCAAAATTCCATAATCACAATATTGAAGAACATCACAATTAGATTATTTTCCAAAATTGTTCAGTCCTAGTCTTGCCTACAATCAAGCACTCTGCTATGAGCCTGAAGTGATGAAGCCTTCTTGAATGAGAGGCGAAACGTCTTCTAAGACAAGGGTTCCTGACATTTTTTACCTAAGGGTCCAACTTTTCCAAGACAGAGGGGGCAAGGGCCTACTCAAATATAACCACTGAATTAGTAATCTCACTCTTGATTGTAATCGTATTCAATAATTACATCTAGTCTACTTACTAGAGTTGTTAACGATAAACTGATGCCACAGAATATCCGGTACGAGAAGTGGCCGGTTTTGCTTCGTCAGTTACAGGCCCCTCCCTCAATCGATAAGATTCACCTGTGAATCCTTAGGTTAATTCAGTTTTGACACATAAACCAATAATCGCGCCGAAATAGTTGACGGATTTTGTCTTTAAAACGACACAAGAGCAAGAGTTGTCCGTGAAAAGAGTCACACGCTTGATACGTTACTTATGTATCTAGAGACGAGAATGGACAGACACATGGACCGGGTGTTGCGAAAGTCTGTGCCATTAGTTGACAGTTTATCTTTAAAACAACGCAAGAGTCACAGCCTTCCGCCAAATTACTACCCCGGATTCCCCCAAGATACGTTACGTCAACACTGCAGACCTTCTCCGTGCTGTGCCATCCGTCAATATTGTAACATCCGAAGGAATGGAGGCTCAAACAGATTCCCAGTTTGTCTTTCTTTATTTCACAACATGCAACGTTCTCATACAACAGGCTCAATCTCTGTGTCCCGCTCTCTTTTCCGGCAACATTCAAACAACCTTTTAACCCCACAACACACGTCACTTCCCATCCTTGTCCTGAAAGTTTTTCTCCCCAGTCAAGCCATTGGCTAGAACCTGTAGGCGTCTGTGACGACACTGACTTGATTTGTGGAAAATAAATATATTTGACATGATGTGTTTGCCCATTTACTTCATAAAACATCTTTGGGGATATATGTTGTGTTTTAAAAAATTGAAAATACTGGAAGCATGTCACATTTATAGAATGTGCATTTTTTATAATTGAAGATGAATGTGCCTATGGGTGTTCTCATTCATCAGGTTATTGTTATTCTCATAGCATACAACTGATCAGTTGTCATAGAAGACGTTTGTCCTCTCATCTGAGTAGTTTTCATCAGTTCATGTTCATCTAAGCGCTTGGTGCCAAGGTCTTAAAAGGGAACTGCACTTTTTTTGGAATTTTACCTATTGTTCACAATCATTATGAGAGACAAGCAGTATTAGGTTAGTTACTGAAAATCAGTTACAGTTACTAGTTACTTTATTTCAAAATTAACTCAGTTACTAACTCAGTTACTTACACCAAAAAGTAATGAGTTACTGTGAAAAGTAACTATTCAGTTACTTATTTTTATTTTATTTTATTTTTAAGGCTCCCATGAATGCCCTTTTAGCCTTCATTTCTGTTATTGTTTATTATTTATATAGATATATATTATTTATTATATTATAATAATAATAATAATTATTGTTATTATAATTATTAATTATATTATATATATTTGAGTTTGAGTTTGAGTTTGAGTTTATTTCGAACATGCAAGCATACAACATGATACATCACAATTTCCAGTTTCTCTTTTCAACATGTTCGAAAAGGAGTAGGAAGAAGCAAAGCTTATTTAATCCTACCCCTTTTCTTTACATAACAGTTGCTGAAACTTTTTTTATTCACTTCCTGTTCTCAATTTATTCACAATAAACTCCATATGTAATCACAATAAAAATAAATAAATAAATAATAGTAAGAATTTACTAATAATAATTGGTGAAGAAAGTCATATTTCATATGATGAGATAAGTAAGATTACTTTAAGAATGAATGAATGAATGGATGAAATAAATTGAAAATGTTTGTCATGGTTCTTCTTCTTTGTACTTTGTAAACACTTTAAGTTTGAAGAGTTTCTTGAAGTGTATCATATTAGTACATTGTTTGATTGCTTTGCTTAATCCATTCCATAATTTAATTCCACATACTGATATACTGAAGGTCTTAAGTGTTGTACGTGCGTACAAATGTTTTAAATTACATTTTTCTCTAAGATTATATTTCTCCTCTTTTGTTGAGAAGAATTGTTGTATATTCTTGGGTAGCAGGTTATAGTTTACTTTGTGCATAATTTTAGCTGTTTGCAAATTCACTATGTCGTGGAATTTCAGTATCTTTGATTCAATAAATAAAGGATTTGTATGTTCTCTATATCCAACATTATGTATTATTCTAACTGATCTTTTTTGTAACACCGTTAATGAATGAAGTGTACTTTTGTAATTATTTCCCCATATTTCTGCACAGTAGCTCAGATATGGTAACACTAGTGAGCAGTATAGAATATGAAGTGATTTTTTGTCTAGAACATGTTTTGCTTTATTCATTATTGACGTGTTTCTTGCTACTTTATGTTGTATATTTTTTACGTGAGATTTCCAGTTCAATTTATCATCAATCATTATACCTAGACATTTGGTTTCATTTACTCTTTCAATTTCTATTCCGTCTATTTGTATTTGTGTTTGACTTTCTCTTCTACTATTACCAAATAGCATTATTTTAGTTTTACTAAGATTCAACGACAGTCTGTTTTTGTCAAACCATCTTTTTAATTTGTTAATTTCTTCTGTTATTATTTGTATTATCTCCTGTGTGTTTTCTCCTGAACAAAACGCTGTTGTATCATCCGCAAATAATACTAACTTTAAATCTTTTGTAACTTTACAAATGTCATTTATATAGAGATTGAATAATTTAGGTCCTAGTATTGATCCTTGAGGTACACCACAGGATATATTTAGCGTTGTAGACGTGTGTTCGCCTAGCTTCACGTATTGTTTCCTGTTCGTTAGATAACTTCTTATCCAGTTTAAGACTAACCCTCTGATGCCATATCGTTCTAGTTTTTTTTATTAAAATATTGTGATTAATTGTGTCAAATGCTTTAGTTAGATCCATAAAAACTGCTGCTGCACATTTTTTACTGTCTATTGCATTGGTAATTTCTTCTGTAATTTCAATTAAAGCCATTGAAGTTGAGACATTAGCTCTGTATCCATATTGGTTCTCTTCGAGTATTCTATTTTTATTTATGAAACTCTCTAATCTGTTATTAAACAGTTTTTCAATGATTTTAGAAAATTGTGGAAGTAAAGAAACAGGTCTATAATTTGTAAATTGATGTTTATCTCCAGTCTTATAAATTGGTTCAACTTTAGCTATTTTCATTTTGTTTGGGAATGTACCTGTTTGAAATGATAGGTTACTAATATACATTAATGGTCCTGAGATCTCTTCTATAACCTTTTTTATCGTATCCATATCAATTCCATTACAATCAGTTGAAGTCTTAGATTTACATTTTTTCACGATTATAACTATTTCCTCCTGTGTCACATTACTGAGGAACATGGAGTTGGGATTTCGCTCTATGGTATCATTATAGTCCTCAATTGGAACTGGGTCTGGAATCCTTTCTTCCAATTTTGGTCCAATATTTACAAAATAATTATTGAAGCTTTCAACTACTTCCTTTATGTTGTCATTGTTTTTATTTCCGTCTAAAAAGTATTGAGGGTAGTCCCTCTTTGTGCCATTTTTAATAATGCTATTGAGGATGCCCCATGTTGCTCTCATATTATTTTTGTTCCTGTCCAATAATTCACTGTAATATTATTTTCTACATGATCGTAGTATTTCTGTTAACTTGTTTTTATACTTTTTGTACTTAATTTCTGCCTCTATAGTTCTTTGTGCTATAAATTCTCTATATAGTGTATTCTTCTTCTTACAAGCATTTTTTAATCCTTTTGTCATCCATGGTTGATTATTCTTTCTTTGTTTATTACTAAGTTTTATCCATGGACAATGTTTGTCATAAAGTATTATGAACTTGTTTAAGAAATGTTCATATGCTTCATCAACCTCTTTTTCATTGTACACATTGTCCCAATCTTGCTTTTGTAGCTCAATTTTGAAAGCAGTCATCCTCTTCTCTGTGCACAGTCTTCGAAATGTCCTTTTGTCTTCCATTTTCTTCTTGTAGTGTCCATCATATATTGTAAAAACTGGCAGATGATCACTAACGTCGGTAATAAGTAGACCACTTGTAGGGTTATTGTCAAACTCATTGGTAAAAATATTATCAATAAGCGTGGCACAGTGTGCTGTGATTCTACTTGGCTTTGTGATTTTTGGATATAAACTGATGCTGTACATTGTATAGACTTTTGCTTGTTAGGGTTCAATAAGTCAATATTAAAGTCACCACATAAGAACATTATTCTTTGAATATTATCCATGTAAGTAGCCTTGATCCATTCTTCAAATGTTTCTATACTTGACTTAGGTGATCTATATATACAACTGATGAAAATGTTTTTGCTTTTTTCCTGACATATTTCAATGGTTATACATTCTAAGATATTATCTATAGCAAATGACATGTTTTTTACCACTTTGTAGTTCAGGTTCTTCATCACGTACACAGCTACTCCTCCTCCATTTTTGTTGGTTCTGTTGATGTAGTTTAGTTCATATCCCTCCAGATCAAAATCTATTCCTTTTTTATCATCAATCCATGTTTCTGTGACAGCAATCACTTTGAAGGGTTCGTTGATGTGTTCCAAAACGTTCTTAATGTTGTTGTAGTTTGCACACAAGCTTCTGCTATTAAAATGAATAATTGACAATTTGTTATCGCATGTAATGTTGCTATTATATTGATCATCTGTATAATAAAAACAATTATTACTGATGTGGGAGAAAAAAATTGTATCTGGATCTATATCATTTTCCAAATCCTGGTTTTTGTAATCTTTGTTGCAGAAATTTTTTAGTTCCATATTTTCTTGTTCAACAATCTTTGATGTTGTTTCAATAATCTCAATAAGTGTAGGTGAATGCAATCCTGAATGTAGGTCCTCTTGTTTAGTCGTCCCTTGGAACATAGTAGTGTCGATGTTGAATTTGGGTGTTTGTTTTCTGTCAGAGTCCATTATCATCGTTGTTTTGGTAGCTGTGTAAACTTTAAAAATTGTCCAGGTCCTTGATGTCATGGACAACAATTACTCTTGCTTCTGGACCTCCATTCAGCTTGATGTAGATTTTACAGTTGGTGCTCCAAGTTCCCTGGATTTTTCCCTGCCTTCTCAAGTCGCGTGCTTTCTTGGCGATTCCAGCATTGCGTTTTGTGAGATGCTCATTCATGTACACATTTGTTCCCTTCAGCTTCTTTCCCTGTCTCAGCAATGCCATTTTAGATTTTCTGTTTACGAGTTTCACGAGCACGACTGGAGTGGCGTTGTTGTTTCTTCCGTTCAGTGGGATGCATGTTTCGATGGTATTAATGTCAATTTCAATTTCCTTTGATTGCAGAAAGTTGACCACTTGCTGTTCTGCTGAGATCATATCCATTTCATCTGGTTCACCTTCATTATTCACAGCTTTCGCATATGATCTTGGTTTAATTCGGTGCCCAGTCACGATGATATCATTCATTCGTTTGTCCTGATCCATTTCATCTATGATATTCCTCAGCATGTTGTTGTCTTCTTGAAGGATCTTCATTTGTTTGCTCATTTCAGTGGCTTCATTATTTATTCTGTTGTTCTGAGATTGCAGATTTTCTATATTTTCCTGCAGACTTTTCACATCTTGTTGGTGTTCTGTTGTTACTTTTCTCAGATATTCTTTCAATTCTTTCATTTCTTCTTTCATTTCTTTCAATTCTTTCATTTCTTCTTTCATTTCTTTCATTTCTTTCATTTCTTTTTTCATTTCTTTCATTTCTTCTTTCATTTATTTCATTTCTTCAAGTATTTGTATTATCACTTCTTGATTCCCATCATGTCCTGTGTCCAACCTCAAATCTTGTTCCCAGTTGTGTTCTGTAACAGCTGACCCCGAAGGTTTCGGGATTTCAATCTTTCCTTTACCTTTTCGCATCGCGGCAGTCACTGACGTCACTGCCTCTTGCTTGTGTCTTAACGGCAGTTGCTTCTTTAGCGACTTGCGGCACTTTAACTTGTTTTTTCCAACAATTTCGTATCTTGCGCCGTTCAGAGATCAATTTGAGGTGTCAGCCTGTCAACTTATATCACTCTGCGACGTCGGGATCACTTTAAAACAGCTGTAAACTCGCCGTAGCTTTTGGTTGCTAAGCAACCGCTTTGAACTGCGGCAAGGCGCCTTTGGCTTGAGTCTAACGGCTCTCCCAACTCGCCTTCTTTCAGCGTACCAGTGCCTCTCAACTGACCAAAATCAGATTGAAGATGCCAGAGTACTCTCCTGTGGCTGTGATCGCAAATCAGTGGTCAAAATCTTCAGATTTAACAAAAAACTCCGGTAGCAAGAGCGGAGCCTTTCTCTTTTGCGTCCTTTCTCATTGACAGGAAGTGACTTTATATATATTACTGTTATTGCACTGGAGAATAATACAATCTGTTGATCAACCTGACATGCATTTGCATCACTGAACTCTGCTAAGCAATGTGGTCTACATACAACACACAAAGACAAAGATATGTTTCAAAGGGCAAATTTATTTTGGGCCAGAACAAATTGACAAAACTATTTTAAATAGCTGCAACATAACATACATAGGTCACAAACGGCATAATAACAATATGTCACAACATGTCACAACATCCAATCCAATCCACTTTATTTATATAGCACATTTAAACAACAAAAATGTTTCCAAAGTGCTGCACAACAATATTAAAAACAATATTCAAATATTATCCTTAGCTCCACCAATGACTGAATAAAAACAAAAAATAAATAAATATAAAACCAATACAAAAACAATATAAAAATACATATGATTAAAAACATTTTAAAGGGTAAAACCAATTAAAACAGTAAATAGAAATCAAAATTAAAAAAAAAAAACACAGAGGACAAAGGACCACACAACTCACGTAGTGTTAAAAGCCAAAGAATAAAAGTGGGTTTTAAGACGACACTTAAAACACTCCACTGTGGGAGCAGTTTGAACATGGAGGGGCAGAGTGTTCCAGATCTTAGAGCACACAGAGAAGGCCCTGTCTCCCCTGGATTTAAGTCTGGTCTAGGGCACCACGAGCTGGAGCTGGCTCTCGGACATCAGAGCGCGCGCAGGAGTGTAAATTTGGATTAGGTCCGAGATATACTGAGGTGCCAGTCCATGTAAAGCTTTAAAAACAAACAGCAAGGTTTTAAAATCAATTCTAAAATGAACAGGGAGCCAGTGCAAACTCTGAAGAATTGGGATTATATGCTCGTGTTTCCTGGCCCCTGTTAAAAGTTGTGCTGCCGTGTTCTGGACTATGCAACCGGGAGAGAGCTTTTTGGCTAATGCCAGCATAAAGTGCATTGCAGTAGTCCAGGCGACTTGAAATAAAAACATGCATGACTTGTTCAAAAAGGTTAAAAGATAAAAACGGTTTTACCTTTGCTAAAAGACGAAGATGATAAAACCACGATTTTAAAACGCCATTGACTTGTTTGTCAAGTTTAAAATCGCTGTCTATAGTGACGCCAAGGCTGGTGACTTTGGGACGTACATAATTTTGCAATGGTCCCAAGTCAGTGAGGGCCAGACCAAAAACTGAAATTTCTGTTTTTCCCTCATTCATTATTAAAACATTCTGGGCTAACCAAGCCTTGATGTTGCATAGACAGTTGAGAAGGGGTGTCAGGGGGCCGTGGCCTTTTGAAATCGGCATATACATTTGGCAGTCATCTGCATAAAAGTGATAAGACACTCCATGCCTCTTAAAAATCTCTCCAAGAGGGAGAAGATATAGCGCAAACAGGATGCGGCCTAGAATAGATCCCTGGGGCACACCACAGTAAAGCGGAGTAGAAGAAGAGGTGGCATCCCCCAGCCTGACAGAGAAGGACCTCTCTCACAGGTATGATCTGAACCACTCTAATACAGTCCCCCTGACACCCCACACAGTCTCTCAGGCGGTCTAAAAGAATTGTGTGGTCGACTGTGTCAAAGGCCGCTGTAAGATCTAAAAGCACTAAAATGGCAGAAATGCCAGAATCAGACATTAAAAGCAAGTCATTAAAAACCTTTAAAAGTGTAGATTCAGTATTATGCAAAGCTTTGTATCCAGACTGAAATGGATCTAAAGTGCTATTTTCATCTAAAAAAGGCTGCAGTTGCGCCAAAACACATTTCTCAAACATTTTTGACACAAAAGGTTATTTGGAAATGGGCCGATAATTTGACAAGATTGTAGGATCAAGACCTGTTTTTTTAATCAAAGGCTCAACAACAGCTCTTTTACAAAAAGAGGGGACACTGCCAGAAATCAAGCTGCTGTTGATGATGTCCCTAACGGACAAGTCAATTGAGTCCCAGACTTATTTAAAAATGCAAGGTGGGACTGGGTCTGTGGGACAGGACGATGGTTTCAGCTTGTCAACTATTCCTGTAAGCTCAGGCATGGACACAGGCTCACACTGACAAAACACAGCGGAGCACTGAGTGGCAACCTTGTCGTTAAAAAAGGAGAGACATTTTTCACAAGTTTCACTTGTCATCTCCAGTGAAGTGGCTGGATTCGGATTAAGAACATAACAAATAGTTTTAAAAAGAACATGTAGCTTGCTGACACTATTTGAAATTAAGTCTGACTGATATTTTGTTTTCTCAGCTTTAACCACACTTTGATAATTCTGACAGCTTTCTTTTAAAATTTGATAAGAGATCTCAAAGTGATCCCCTTTCCACTTGCGCTCCGCCCTTCGCCACTCACGCCGAGCTGTGCGTGTGGTTTCATTGAGCCAAGGCTCCTGTTTTGGCTTTGGACGTATAGCTCTGAGGGGCGCTATACTGT
The DNA here is from genome assembly GCF_033978785.1 of Entelurus aequoreus. Taxonomy (NCBI): domain Eukaryota; kingdom Metazoa; phylum Chordata; class Actinopteri; order Syngnathiformes; family Syngnathidae; genus Entelurus; species Entelurus aequoreus. The sequence goes on from NC_084733.1 coordinate 57,399,204, forward strand.
CCAGAATCTCAGAACATGTGAAAATAAAAGAGCACATCAATTGTTCAGTGTCTGCAGAGTGTGGTATACTCTGCATGGACACAGTGAACAAAGGAGAAAAGGCGGCTGCAGTGTCAGACCTAATAGCACGTCCATGACGCACAGCAAGTGGTTTTACGTCAGGGTCCAAACTTAAATTGAACATAACAGGACTGTGATCAGAAAACACAGCATCACCAACAACGACATTGTCAACATTAAAACCATAAGACGTACAAGGTCTAGTGTATGCCCGCGTTCATGTGTCGAACCAGACACAGACTGTACAAAGTTAAATAAGTCAATGACATTCAGGAAGCTCCTGGAGAGCGGCTTGTCTGGGCAGCAGGTGTGAATATTAAAATCACCAACAATAAGGACACTGTCAGGCTTGGATGAAGGAAGGGACTCAGATGCAGAGATGGGATTCTTAGTAAGGCTTTTATTTTGAAAACTCTTTAACCACCAGAGCAGAGTTATTCAAATACTATGAGTCACAAAAAACAGACAGCGAAAAAAGGTTCCAAAAAGGGAATAACCGAAAATCATTCCTAAAGGAGGAAATACGAAAATAAAGACGAACTATAATTAGTGCCGTATCTGCTATGAAAACCTTAACAAAAAACGCTCCAACAGGAGGAAGAAAATAATGACTATAAAAATGTCTACTCTAATCTTATTCTAATAAATGTAAACGAAAAATCACTCAAAAACTTTGAGGAAGGAAGATCATTAGGAAAAAATCATAACTCACCACTGCGGTTGAAAAAAGGCTAGATAACAAAAGTCGCTCTGAGGGAGGAGAAAAAGTTAACTCAAAATTACAGCGAGGGAATTTCTGGATCCAAGTAAGTAGACGTGGGACGAGGCAAGGCATGGACAGGAACATGAACATGGATGCTGGACAGGAACATGAACATGGATGCTAGACAGAAACGAAAGCTCGAGACAATCTGGCACAGAACAAGGGGAGGCATGGGCTTATATGGAACAAGAGGGTAATGGGAAACAGGTGGAAACAATCAAGGGTCAGGCATGACGTCAGACTGGTGACACAAGAGGAAGGACCCGTGATCTGAAACAAGAGGAGTTGCTTTTCAAAATAAAACATGCAAATCACAAGACAGAAAAAACCAAGACAAGACTTGTGACAGACACGATCATATTTGGGCAGGATTTCGGCCAGAAATTCAGAAAAGTCATTTGCAAAGTCTTTATGGTACAAACCCTGTTTCCATATGAGTTGGGAAATTGTGTTAGATGTAAATATAAACGGAATACAATGATTTGCAAATCCTTTTCAACCCGTATTCAATTGAATGCACTACAAAGACAAGATATTTGATGTTCAAACTCATAAACTTTATTTTTTTTTTGCAAATAATAATTAACTTAGAATTTCATGGCTGCAACACGTGCCAAAGAAGTTGGGAAAGGGCATGTTCACCACTGTGTTACATGTCCTTTCCTTTTAACAACACTCAGTAAACGTTTGGGAACTGAGGAGACACATTTTTTAAGCTTCTCAGGTGGAATTCTTTCCCATTCTTGCTTGATGTACAGCTTAAGTTGTTCAACAGTCTGGGGGTCTCCGTTGTGGTATTTTAAGCTTCATAATGCGCCACACATTTTCAATGGGAAACAGGTCTGGACTACAGGCAGGCCAGTCTAGTACCCGCACTCTTTTACTATGAAGCCCCGTTGATGTAACATGTGGCTTGACATTGTCTTGCTGAAATAAGCAGGGGCGACAATGGTAACGTTGCTTGGATGGCAACATATGTTGCTCCAAAACCTGTATGTACCTTTCAGCATTAATGGCGCCTTCCCAGATGTGTAAGTTACCCATGTCTTGGGCACTAATACACCCCCATACCATCACAGATGCTGGCTTTTCAACTTTGCGCCTATAACAATCCGGATGGCTCTTATCCTCTTTGGTCCGGAGGACACGACGTCCACAGTTTCCAAAAACGATTTGAAATGTGGACTCCTCAGACCACAGAATCTTTTTCCACTTTGTATCAGTCCATCTTAGATAAGCTCAGGCCCAGTGAAGCCGACGGCGTTTCTGGGTGTTGTTGATAAATGGTTTTCGCCTTGCATAATAGAGTTTTAACTTGCACTTACAGATGTAGCGACCAACTGTAGTTACTGACAGTGGGTTTCTGAAGTGTTCCTGAGCCCATGTGGTGATATCCTTTACACACTGATGTCGCTTGTTGCAGTACAGCCTGAGGGATCAAAGGTCACAGGCTTATCTGCTTACGTGCAGTGATTTCTCCAGATTTTATGAACCCTTTGATGATATTACGGACCGTAGATGGTGAAATCCCTAAATTCTTTGCAATAGCTGGTTAAGAAAGGTTTTTCTTAAACTGTTCAACAATTCGCTCACGCATTTGTTGACAAAGTGGTGGGCCTCGCCCCATCCTTGTTTGTGAATGACTGAGCATTTCATGGAATCTACTTTTCTACCCAATCCTGGCACCCACCTGTTCCCAATTCGCCTGTTCCCCTCTGGGATGTTCCAAATAAGTGTTTGATGAGCATTCCTCAACTTTATCAGTATTTATTGCCACCTTTCCCAACTTCTTTGTCACGTGTTGCTGGCATCAAATTCTAAAGTTAATGATTATTTGCCAAAAAAAAAATGTTTATCAGTTTGAACATCAAATATGTTGTCTTTGTAGCATATTCAACTGAATATGGGTTGAAAATGATTTGCAAATCATTGTATTCCGTATATATTAACATCTAACACAATTTCCCAACTCATATGGAAATGGGGTTTGTACTTGGGTGGTCGATAGACGACGGCACACAGGACGACATCAGAAAGACCCAGTTCAAACATGCATAGTTCGAAGCTTGAAAAGGAGGATTGCAGGCGAATCTAACGGCATTTAAAGTCATTTTTAAAAACGACTGCTAATCCTCCTCCCTTTCGGCCGGACGACCGCGGAGAATTAAAATACGAGCACTCCGTCATTAAGAGGGGCGGACTCACCAGTTCCTAGCCATGTCTCCGTCACACAGAGGAAGTCCAGTCCGCGGGAAATGAATAAATCCTTCAGGATAAATGTTTTGTTTGTCAAAGATCTTGCGTTAACAAGACCGAACTTGACGGAGGCCGCTGCTGATCCGGGTGGGGCCCGACACAGAGCCCGCATGTGGCGGGAATTCACCCCGCGCCTCCGGGGGCGGGGACAGCAGGAGCGATGGGGGCAAGCCTCCCCCTTCAAACCAACGACAGGAACAAGCCAGGAGCCGGCGGGATCTAGCGAACGCGGGTGCAGGAAGAGACCAGGTACCGGACCATACCTCCTTCGGAAAGCCACGGAAAGCCGGGCCAGGAGTGCCCTAACCAGCTGGCCGCCACGTTTGCCGTGAGGAGCCAGGGGGCAGGAAAGGAAGGCAGGAATCCGGCCGGGTGAGTAAGGCGCCTGGGACTTCGAAAAACCAACGTCAAAATTGCCCATATCCGTGAGAGAGGGACAAAGATCCAACAGCGTTTGGCGATTATACACAAGCAGTGAGTTGACAGAGACGACAACAGACGCGACCAGCACAACAGTGAGAGACGGCGAGAGACGGCAGGCCACAGCACATACTGGCGCCATCTTGGATTTCAATGAAAATACTGGAATGCAATGAAGTAAACACAGTCTCAAAGAACCTGCGGAGGCACTTTCTGACCAAACCTCCACATTTTACAACATAGCTGTAAACCTAGCTTTACCCAAAGAAGGCACACATGACATGATTATATGTCATGTCACAATATACCGCACACATACTGCTATACACACGCCTAACCAGGCGTTATTTTCTCTCAAGGAATTGTGAAATAAAATTATGTCTTCAGGAGATCAACACTGTACTGAAGCCCAGAACACTACGCATTTCCCCAGTTTTAGTTTAGAGAAAAGGAAAGATTGGCCTGGCCCACTAGGATCCCTCTTTATGTTTGTGAACTTTATAGTCTATACATTTAGAGTGATGTGATAATCAAACACTCTAGAAGTTTAGAATGAAAGAGCATATAAGAGAATTGACAGGGTGTGTACCTCCAGTGCTGAATGATGAGCAGAGGCAGAGTTTGGAGTGTCTTCTTTAGCTTGCTTTCCATTTTTATGTGCTCACTGTCCACTGTGTCCAGGAACTTGGAAAATGTTTTCATGCCATTTAGCTGCCTGAAAGCGGGTGACCCCACTGTAGAAATAGCCTGCATGTCTTCTAGCACAAACGCTGCAATGGCTCTATCAATGTTGTCCCGGCTAGCAGTCCCTCCGTTAAAATTCTTAGGTGGTGGTGGAGGTAGGGGTGAAGTGGCATCAGAGTCTGTGTCTCTCTTTACTAGCTTCGTCGAAGCCTGTTGCTTTTGTAGGTGTTTCAGCAGATTTGAATTGCTGTTTTGGGCAGTAGATAGGATTTTTGATCCAAGACACAACTTACATTTATCTAAAATGTTCTTTTCTTTGTGCTCGACAAAGTAGTGAGAATATCTCCATGTTAAGAAACTCGGCTTCGGCTCCGCCATGATGTCTTGTTAGTAAACACAGACACGCCCCCGCCCCACACACCCACAGCGCGCCTCTTCTCTTCCTTGTGACACAGGAAGAATCAGAAGGACGACACCGCAGCTCTCCAATAAAACAAACTCAGATCTTCTCAGTTTCTAGCCGGTACTATATGAAAAATAACATAAAATAACGCAGTAACACATCAGGTAGTAACGGTAACTGAGTTACTGAATATAAAAAATAACGCGTTAGACTACTAGTTACCGCCGAAAATAACGGTGTTACAGTAACTCAGTAACACTTAGACCTAACACTGGAGACAAGAAGACATGTTGTAGAGACATTGTTATTGTAAGAGCGAACAATGAGGAACTCTTTTAATAGCGTAGAAACTAGAGGAGCGGGAAATAATTAATTTGTAGATGCATAGCAATTCGGACATGGATGGTTATAAAATTAATTAGTACATATCAATTATTGATAATAAATTTATTTATTGTAAATAAAGTACAGTCGAAACATAGCTTCTGAATCGTAATCGTAATCAAATCGTGAGGTGCCCAAAGATTCCCACCTACAGTATAGTAGTAACACATTACCATGCAACGGTATTATCCGTAAAAGCTAACCACGGCAGGAGATAAGCTAGCTTCTACGTCAACACGAAACACGTTTCAGTTTGTAATGCACAGCACATAGAACAATAACCTTTACTGACTGAAAAACATGAACAGTCATATTACAGTGTTTGTAAAGTATTAGCCAATTTCATGTTTTGTTTGTACCAGGGGTGTCACTAGGTTTGAAGAACAGGGGGCGCTTAGCCCCCAGGAGGTTCTTGTGGGCTTGCGCGCTTCGCGAGCAAACACATATTGTTGCACTTGCAAGATCTTTTTGCTCACTGCATTTGGCATTGTATTATAATTACACAACAAGCACTCTATACTAAATGGTTGAAAGTGGAAGTGTAAGAAAGCTTCGGTCATCTTTTGTAAGCATGAGATGGCCCAAACACAGTGTTGTGCATGGAAAAGCAGGCAACTTGCAAACAGGGAAATGTTGCACAGATGATAGCAGTGTAAACCAACTTGCACATCACTACAGAGTTGACCTGAAAACAGAGGAGGTTCTGGTGGTAAGAAACTTTCTTGCCTGTAAAACAGGGGCTGGACATCCACCCAAAGATACGTCTGTGCACAACCTCTTTAATTCAGAATTTTTGCACTTTCAGGATTTTTTGCCTACAACTTGTTATACTGTATTAGAATTACACAGCAAATAGTGACAAAATCAAAATGGTTGAAAATCAATATTGTTAGTTTTCTGTTATTACTGTAATGATAATCTAAGGCATTTAGATCAGAGGTGTCAAACTCCAGGCCCACAGGCCACACCTACCAGTAGGGATGGGTGATGTGGACTACCACAATAATCTGCCATTTATGGTGAAAACGATACAAGTGAAGATAAAAAACACCCATAGAACTCCACCTTTTGACTACGAGTCTATCAGTGCATCCAGTCTTCAGAGTCCCCAAAGCACTACTCTGAAACACCCTAAACACTAAGGTTATTAAACTACATCAATTACGTTTAAAAAGTAGCAATCTTATACTGCAAAGCTGTAGTAGTGTGCTTTGCTTATCATACGGTATGGAAGTTATTTTTCGGTCAGCAATATTATAGACATTATTATTCTAAGTTTTATATTAAAAATCAAACAGATAGTTTTATGATGCGACCTCAGTGTGAACTCTCCTGCTCTCCGGTCGCATAATGGCAAATAATGATGACGCTTATGTTGCATGTATCATAGTCGACCAGACGACTGTCGGGGACGTTTCCTGTTGATTTTGGGTAAGCAATCTATTGATGTCGAAATAGCTTGTTTTCAAGTCCCACATTTATAGCTAACTCTAACGGCATCCATCTGCTCCAACGTCTCACTCTTCATTCGTGCTTGCTTCTAAAATCAGTAGTTCATCCTCAGTATCTTAAGCTTAAAAAATATAAGGTTGTGAATTCAATTTTTTCCAAAAATAGTCATCTTCATTGTCTGTTACCAATTAGTGTTTGATTCTGGAAGTAGGAAAAACAGTTGTTGCCAGAAGTCAGAAATCAATGCGCGGAAAAAATCATTCCCGGAATGGTTAAAATGATCAAAATACAGCAAGTATTGAACATATTACATATTGTTATCAACATGTTTGTTACTACATTGCAGTGTGAATATAAAATGTTGATGGAGGGTTTTGAAGTTGTTTTACAGGGCTTTGAAGGGTACAACTGTGATTCCCATTAGCCGCATCTTTCAAGCAATTGTTATCATCTTTAAAATCCCCCCCAAAAAAATAAAAGATCTTGTCTCCCATTATGATTGTGAACGATAGGCAACATTCCAAAAAAAGTGAAGTTCCCGTTTAAATATTTATCCTCTAACACAAGGATTCTTAACCTTTTTGACGTCGGGACCCAACTTTTTCACTGCAGAGGGGCCCACTCGAATATTAATACTGAATTAGTAACATTTCTTTTGATTTGAATTGTATTGTATTATTATATGTAATTTTTTTAGTTTAAAACCTTGTCAAATGATATAAAAACATGTGTGAATCATACATTACTATTTATTCAACAAATAAGCCATAGTCTTGGCCCAGGTGGATTACAAAGAAAAGTACTAACCAAATACACTGCTTAAGAAGGGAGTCATAAATAAATGTACATACAATTATGTTGTACCATACCATACCAACTTTATTTATAAAGCCCTTTAAAAACAACCACAGTTGAAAAACAAAGGGCTGTACAAAAGGCAAAGGACAGACTAAAAAATAAAATTTAAAAACAGAAGTAAAATACACATTAAAAAAGCAAATACAAAATTACCCTAAGAACAATTTGTTAGATAAAAAGCAGTTAAAAGTTAAAAACAGTTAAAAAAGTTAAAAGTTAAAAACAGTTTAAAGTCTCATGCTGGGTTAAAAGCCAGTGAATAATAATGGGTTTTAAGAAGGGTCTTAAAAATAGCCAAAGAAGGGGCCTGTCTCACATGGAGTGGAAGATCGTTCCAGAGTTTGGGGCCCGCAACAGAGAAGGCTCTGTCCCCCCTGAGCTTGCACTTGGATTTGGGTACCTCCAGGATCAGCTGATCAGCTGACCTGAGGGACCGGGTGGGGGCATAGAGGTGGAGCAGCTCAGAGAGGTAAGGTGGGGCAAGACCATGTAAGGATTTAAAAACAAGTAAGATCATTTTAAAATGGACTCTAAAAGACACAGGCAGCCAGTGGAGGGAGGCTAAAACAGGAGTAATGTGCTCTCTTTTTCTTGTGTTTGTTAAAAGTCGGGCAGCTGCATTTTGGACCAGCTGCAGACGTGAGAGGGAGGATTGACTGATTCCAAAATATAAAGCGTTACAGTAATCCAGCCGAGATGTAATAAAGGCATGGATTACTGTCTCAAACTGTTGCCTAGAAAGAAAGTTTTTAACCTTAGCCAGCTGACGTAAATAAAAAAAAGCTGGCTTTCACCACTGTGCCAATCTGACGGTCCAATTTAAAATCACTGTCAATACGAAAACCCAGGTTGGTGATCATGGGCTTAACGTACAAAGCCAAAGGGCCAAAGTCAACAAGGGGAAGCTCAGAGGTACCACTACGTCCAAATACTATTACTTCTGTCTTCTTTTCATTGAAGTTTAAGAAGTTTAGGGCCATCCAGGCCTTGATGTCATCAAGACAAGCAAGTAATGGCTGTATTGAAGAGGCATGATTTCTCTTTAACGGAAAATACATTTGTGTGTCATCAGCATAAGAATGAAAACAAATACCATGCTTTCTTAGGATTGAGCCCAGGGGAAGTAAATAAATAGAAAAGAGAAGTGGTCCTAAAACTGAGCCCTGTGGAACCCCACATGTTAAGGGAGCAACAGAAGATTCAGAACCAGCAACATTTGCAGAGAAGGTCCTGTTAGTCAAATATGACTTCAGCTAACTCAGGGCAGTACCACAGATGCCCACTTGATGCTGTAGGCGGCTAATTAAAATATTATGGTCCACCGTATCAAATGCTGCTGTTGGATCGAGTAAAACTAAAATCACCTGATCACCTAAGTCTGTTGCTTGAAAGATGTCATTAAAAACCCTTACCAATGCCGACTCGGTACTATGGAGGGGTTTAAACCCAGACTGAAAGACTTCTAAAATATCAGAGTCCTCTAAAAAAGTGTTTAACTGGGTAAAAACAATCTTCTCCAAGATTTTTGAGAGAAAAGGCAGCTTAGAAATGGGTCTAAAATGGGCTAAAACGGAACTGTCCAGACCAGGTTTCTTTAAAAGCGGTTGAACCACGGCGTGTTTAAAACTGGTAGGAACCACACCAGAAAACAGACTGCTATTTAAAATGTTAAGAACAGGCTACCCTATGCAAAAAAACACTTCTTTAAAAAATGTAGGAGGGACAGCATCATGGGGGGAACCTGAGGGCTTCATATGATTAGTTAACTCTTGTAACTGCTGCAGAGTCACTTGCTCAAACTGATTAAAAACAGCAGAGTAGTTAACCGGGACAGAAGGGTCAGAGGTCGGAACAGAGATGAGAGCCCTCGTTGTGGCAATCTTATCAATAAAATACTTTAAAAAGGCATTGCACAATTCAGAGGAGGGTTCCAAACATGTAGGCTGAGGGGCATTAAGAACAGAGTCAATGGTTTTGAATAAAACATGAGGGTCAAGACTATTTGAGGCAATAATGTTTGCCAAATGTTCTCTTTTTGCCTCTTTTACTGTGCTCTGATATCGATGCCAACAGTCCTTTAAAATCTGGAGTGACGCCTGAAGTTTGTCCTTCTTCCACCTGCGTTCAGCTTTGCGGCACTCACATCTGATCGCACGGCTTCTCTCATTAAACCAGGGTTCTGATTTAGTTTTGGCCTTTTTGATTTTTAAAGGAGCCACTGAGTTCAAGACTGTGTCACAGGTGGAGTCAAACAATACATTGAGTTTCTCAGTGTCAGAAAAAACAGACTCTGTGATAGAAAAAACAAAGTCAGAGGGTAAAAAAACCTGGTTAAAAGCAATAATAAACTGACCAGCAGTGGGAGGGTTAAAAACCCGACAGAGACGCGCAGGAGCGCGCGCTCCAGCTGTCAGGCGGTTAAAAATGGCCTCAAATATGACAGGCATATAGTCTGAAAGCACATTGTCACAAATGTCCAAGTTAGACACAGGTAGACCATATGAAAGGACAAGATCAAGCGTGTGACCACGTCCATGTGTGGGGCCAGACACAAACTGTGTCAAATTAAAAGAGTCAATAAGGTTTAAAAAATCCTTCACCAGTGGTTTGTCGGGACAGCATACATGGATATTAAAATCTCCAACAATGAGGACACGATCATAGCGGGGCATAATTCCTGCTAAAAAGTCCGAAAAGTAATTGATGAAGTCCTTATTGTATTTGGGCGGGCGGTAAATGACAGCGCACATCACCGCGTCAGCGCGACACACCTCAAATAAAGTAAATTCAAAGCTGGCGAAAAATGACGAAGGAAAGCATTGCTTACATTTATAGTCATTTTTATAAAGTGTTGCCGTTCCTCCTCCACGACCTGAGGCACGAGGAGAGTTAAAATAGCAACAGTCTGCCGGCAGAAGTTCGGAGAAAACACTGGACTCACCGGCACCGAGCCACGTCTCCGTTATGCACAGGAAGTCCAGACAGCGTGACTCGAAGAAATCCCTGAGTGGAAACGTTTTGTTCGCCACTGATCTGGCGTTTACCAGACCAATTCTGGCAGGAGATGAGACCGGCGTCGCAGCATACCGTGAATCCCGGCACAACAACTTTAAATTGGAGGGATATACCCCACGTTGGCGGCACCGGGCTGAGCAGGTGCGGGCGCGGCGCGTTCTGGGTCTCTCATCGGGGCTGATTTTCGGTACAGGGTAACCCGATGGATCCACGGAGGGCCAGCAAGCAACAAGGGAACCGCTTAATCCATTTCCCGTCCGGGCAGCGCTGGAAGAGCACGCCAACAGCACTCTCTGCTTTACCCGGCGGCCACTACGGGTGCCGCGGCGACGCTTCCGCGGAAAGCTCAGGGCTGGAACCCGGAAGAGGTGAGCTGGTATTCCTGACAGCATCGGGGGAAAAACATTTGGACCACCAAGATCAAAAGAAAAATTATTTTTGATAGGGGGTCGAAAAACCAACAATTCTTGGCGATCATACACCAGCAGAGACTCGAACTGTTTAGTGCAGTAAGATAAAATCAACAAAAACTGAAACCAGACTGAGAGCGGTAGACGGCCAGCCACACACGACGGCGCCATCTTCAACCGAATTGTGCTAAAATATATAAACTAAATTAATAATGAATATGTTTCCGAGATAAACTGTCAATTAAATCAATGTGCAAATGAATTTGCAGCTTCACCACTGTAGTTATAATTTTTGCGCTTAAGAAACTTCTGTATGACTTTAGCTCCAGACTTCTTCTGTTTGTCTGATATTGTCATTACTGCCAGAAATGGTGGAAAAGTGTATTACAACTGAGGAACGGATATTTTGAGCGGCGCTCTAGGGTACACTCTTGGCCCAACAATGAATCCCTGTGGTTAAGAAACAGTTGGAAGGCAATTGGAGCGGCCATGGACAATCTGGACGAGTATACGGACACTGTGACCTCATACATTCAGTTCAATGAGGCGCGCATCATTCCAACGCGCACCAGGGCTTGTTATAACAACGACAAGCCATGGTTCACACCCAAGCTCAGACAGCTGCGCAAGAAGAAGGAGGCTGCGTGGAGAAGCGGGGACCGGAGTACCTACAGAGAAGCGAAGTACCACTTTCAACAGGGAAGTGGAGAAAGCTAAATCTGAGTACTCTAACCGTCTCCAGCAACAGTTCCGCTCCAATGATTCTGCGGCCGTTTGGAGAGGGCTAAGGGCCATTACGAACTATAAGCCCAAAGCCCCCCAGGCCCTGAATGACCGGACTCTCGCTCAGGGCCTCAACACACATTACTGTCGTCATGAACGGCCTTCAGCTCATCAAAGCTCTGCTCCCCCCACCAACGCCAGCACTTCATTAAAGTATTTAAAGGACTCCAAGGACATCACAGGACTCCAAGAACATCACAGGACTTTAAAGGCCCTCTCCATCCGAGAGGAAGATGTACGCCGGCAGTTCTTGAAGCTGAATACGCGGAAGGCCCCCGGGCCGGATGGTGTCTCCCCCTCCACTCTCAGACACTGCGGATCAGCTGGCTCCTGTCTTTACTGACATTTTCAACACCTCTCTGGAGCTATGCCGCGTGACGTCCTGCTTTAAGACCTCCACCATTGTCCCTGTCCCCAAGAAAGCACGGATCACAGGACTTAATGACTACAGGCCGGTTGCGCTGACGTCTGTGGTCATGAAGTCCTTTGAGCGCTTGGTCCTGCCCCACCTCAAAGACATCACGGCCCCCGTCCTTGACCCACTGCAGTTTGCCTACAGAGCCAACAGGTCTGTGGATGATGTAGTGAACCTGGCCCTCCACTTCATCCTGGAGCATCTGGACTCCCCAGGAACCTATGCTAGGATCCTGTTTGTGGACTTCAGCTCTGCCTTAAACGCCATCCTCCCTGGACTGCTACGAGACAAGCTCTACCAGCTCAGCGTGCCCAACTCCCTCTGCAGTTGGATCAATGACTTCCTGACAGACCGAAGACAGCACGTGCGGCTGGGGAAGATTGTCTCGGACAGTCGAACCACGAACACTGGTACTCCTCAGGGCTGTGTACTTTCCCCCTGGCTCTTCTCCCTGTATACAAACTGCTGCACCTCCAGTCACCAGTCCGTAAAGCTGCTTAAGTTTGCGGATGACAATACCCTCATCGGGCTCATCTCGGATGGCGATGAGTCTGCCTACAGGAGAGAGGTGGACCGGCTGGCGTCCTGGTGCAGCCTCAACAACCTGGAGCTGAACGCCCAGAAAACAGTGGAGATGATCATGGACTTCAGGAAAGTCACAGCCCCACCATCCCCTCTCACCCTGATTGACTCTCCCACCCCCGTCTCCATTGTGGACTCCTTCCGTTTCTTGGGCACCACCATCACCATCACCTCAAGTGGGAGCCGACCATCAGCTCCCTCATCAAGAAGGCCCAGCAGAGGATGTACTTCCTGCGGCAGCTGAGGAAACTAAAGGTGCCGACCGAGATGCTGGTGCAGTTTTACTCAGCCATCATAGAGTCCATCCTGACCTCCTCCATCACCGTGTGGTTCCCCGGCGCCACAGTACAGGATAAGCATCGACTGCAGCGCATTGTACGTGCTGCTGAGAAGGTGATTGGCTGCAAGCTCCCGTCCCTCCAGGACCTGTTCTCCTCCAGGACCAGGAGGCGTGTGGGTCGGATCACAGCTGACTCTTCTCACCCTGGACACAAACGATTCTCCCCTCTCCCCTCAGGCAGGAGACTACGTTCCATCAAGACCCACACCTCCCGCCACCTGAACAGTTTTTTCCCCTCGGCCACCAGGCTCATGAACAACAACTCCTAACAGTAGCTCCTTTGAATTCCTTTCTAAGTCTATAACAAGATCCGATAGCTCAGTTAGAGCTCTTGTTATTACCAAATCTGTGTTATATGTGTTTTATGTTGCACGATTGCACCAAGAAAAATTCCAAGTTTGTGAACCCGTTCTCAAACAATGGCAATAAAAACTATTCTTATTCTGATTCTGATTCTGAAGAGTGCATGCACAAGAAGGAATGTTTTTGTTCTTTTCTGTGTAAAAAAGAATGTGGCCATCAACAAACGTTAATCACAGAATGGAATCATCCACACACGGTATTGAATCTTAATGAATCGTTCATTCACTAAATTGACTGGTATTGAATCACTCATACAATAAATCGAATTGCATTGAATAATTCTGTTTCATAAATGAATCATTTTTTAATTGCATCGTAACCCATGTATCACAATGCAAATCGATTCGTCCATAACAGACAGATTCGCATCACTTCTACTTACAGGTTACAACCTTGTCAAATGATATGAAACCATGTATTAATAACAAAGATGATTATTTACATAAACCTTAGGTTTAGGTCAGGCTGATTAGAAAAATAAGTATCAACCAAATTGTGGAAGTTTCTTTCCTCCGGGTTACTCGGACCACCAATCACCGACATGACAGCTCCTTTTCAGGTTTTAGAACACTGTTTTATTTTCAATAAAGTCTCTTAGGTGCTTTTCAGCAATTGTCCTTTTCTGTCTCCTGCTCGCTCTCGCTCGTGCTCCAACTCCAACTCTCCTCTTCTCCCCGGCTGCTGCCTTTAACAGAGTGACAGATGATTAGATAAGCAGGCCTAGGTGGGCCATCTACGCACCTGTCGCTGATCTTGAAGCTGGTCCTGGCACACCCCGCTTTGCTGCAGGTCCGCAGGCCACGCCCCCCTCCACACAAATATACTGAATAAGAGGAGACTCATATATAACTGACGAAAAATACATTTGCGTACAATTATCTTGTGCTAAAATAAATAAACTAAACAATGAATATGTTTCTTAACCAAACTGTCAATAAAATTAGGTGTAAATGAAAATATTGTTTCCCTACTTTAGTCAAAATGTTTGCGCTTAAGAAACTTCTCAATGACTTTAACTCAAGAATTATTCTGTTGGTTTGGTTATGGTTATGGTGTTAGTTTATTTCGAACATCCATACAATTACAATACTGTAGATAACATAATACTAGTTTTTCATTACAGCATGTTTGAGATTGTCATTAAAACATATTTTCGGCGGCCCTCAAGGGTTGGTACGCGGACTAACAATGGACCCTGGCCCTGTGGTTAAGAAACAATGTTCTAAGACAAAATTAGCAGTCCAGTTAGGATCGATTGAATGCTCTGAGAATACAATAACCTAATAAGAACATCAATGGGCAATTTGTTTGAAAATACAGCCATGTGAATGTTTTAGAAACAAAAGGTTATTAGTGCTAATTTTGCAAAAATACCATATTTCCAGTTAGAGGGTCAACACTTGATTTGACAGTACAGCAATATGTTACATCTGGTTTTAGGGTCAAAACTTAATTTACCAATAACATATATCATGGTGTAGGGATGATAATAGCTTACAGAAACTGACTGTAAAGATGCATGTAGACCACACAGTCAGGAGATCTGGGTTCAAATCTGTGTGTAGAGTTTGCACGTTAGCCTTGTGCGTGAGATTTCCCCGGGACCTCCAGTATCCTTCAACATTATAAAAACATGCATGTTAGGTTAACTGGAGACTCTAATTTGTCCATAGGCTGGCGACCTAACTAGGTTCTAACCTGCCTGTTGGGATAGGCTCCAGCTTTCTCTGTATAAAAAAATGGATGGATGTGTTACGATGTACGAAACAGTGACTGGTGGAAAACCACAGAAGAAGAAGTGGTCAGCATATGAGACGTGATGCAACAAGCACCCTGACCTGTTTTGTATTTCTTATTTTTGACAGAAACACGGCAGGGCTTAAATGCACAAAACAAAATACATGTGTTGCACTAGGATGATGTTTAAGCTTTGCATGAGTCCGCCATTTGTATTCAGTTGTAGTCCAAAGTTGTAGTTAATAAGTTCCTTATTTTTCTCTATCTTCTGTTTGGAGGCAGACTGTCTCGTACATGCACATGAATGCTAACATTTTCAATAGAAAATCCGATTACTGAAATATTTGATTGTGACAGCCCAAATCAAGTTTAATTTCTATATAATTGTCTGTTTTGCACCAAGCAATGTAACCGTGTTCTGAAAAGGGGTTTGCATGTCACAAATCATTACGTTCAGGGGCGGTTCTAGGCAGGCATATATGAGGGGGCATTCAGAAATGTGAAGGGGGCACCATGTGTACACATCATGTTTCAGCACTTTTTTTCTGTGCTAATACAGTACTAACATTGTCTTCTTCATAGAATTTGGTTGATAGCTACAGTAAGGTCCTGATTTACTAAGATCCAAATACCATGCACTAAACAGTGTGCACAATCTATAAAACTGCGTTTACTATTAGTGGGCATGTTGCGTGTGATTTACTAAGACTGTGTGTGCAATTGTAAAGTGGTGGAGACCACATTATTTAATTAAGCACATTCATTTGATCATGCTCCTACCTGTGGCATTTTGCTATGTTTTAAAACATGCAGGAGACAAGTACCACTTTTTATGGGCATTTTAGAAGCAGTCGTGCAGTGCAACACCATTTGTTTTCTTTTTACCACTGAAGGTGCATGAAAGAGAGGCTGTACTTACTCTGCTCAATACGCAAAAATGCATATTTCAATTTTTTTTCATTTAAGAAATATTTTAATGATGTACATTCTATGTGAAAAAAATGAACGTCAATAAAAAAAAACTAAATACCGAAACGCATCAATTGAATTTGTTTTAATCAGTCCTATAAGTCCTCTAACAGCTGTAAAATTATGTTGCTGAATAGACGATATGTCTAAATTTTTTAATTCTGACCATCCAAAAATGTTGACACACACACGAAGATGTGTCCATGCAGCACGAGCACTGATCCTGCAGCCGTGTGTGGAACTGACAGTTTGCACAATTACTACATAAAATGCAAAATAGTGCTGGCAGAATGTTGATAAGTGTTGATAAATCACATTGCAAGTGATAAATAATTATAATTGCATCTTCTCCTCCCAGTTTTGTGGGCGTTCTGATGATCAGCATATTAATTAAGACAAGGACGCAAAAAGGATTGCAAGACTTATTCTGCTAACCTAACAGACGCAATCCACTGTGGACACGTTAAGTAAATCAGCTTTGCATGTGCTATACGTTTTGCGTGTGTTTTAGTCCACGCAAACCTTTAGTAAATCAGTATCTCCGTGTCCAACTAGAACCTGGAGAAGAGGACTGCACTTTGTCAGGCCCCTACCTTCACACCTGTTCAACTAGGGTGTCCCACCTAAAGTCTAAGCTCCTGCTGGTAGTTTTTAAACACAATAAGGTGTCAATCATTCAGGAAGGAAACTAAAAATACAAGTAAAATAAATAAAATTAATTATCCTTCATCCACATATTATCAGCCATCACATTTATCTTAACTTGATGGCCTAATTCTTAAACTGAATTTAACCTACAGTAGGACTTCACACACAATAGTCAATATTTACACAACTGAAAAGTAATGTAGCCTGATTGATTGATATAAACTTTTATTAGTAGATTGCACAGTGAAGTACATATTCCGTACAATTGACCACTAAATGGTAACACCCGAATACGTTTTTCAACTTGTTTAAGAATAAAACAAAAACATTCTTCTCAAACTAGTTTATCAACAGGTCAGCTGCATCATGCCACAAAGTTTCTGCATTCTCTACTCATTTACGCAGAGAAACTTAACAGCACTGCCTACACTCTCGACATAGTAATGTTTTTTTTTCCACGTTGTGTTTTACTGTACCAACTACCCAGGAAACATCAGTTCCTGGGTAGTTTTAAATTATATTTAATTAATTGTGTTCTCGGCCAGTAAGCAAGTAGAATTACATCGTGAGGAGGTTCACTTTGTATATTAACGTACAGTAAGCAAAGCATGTAGACTGGCCCGCGGGCCAAATTTGGCCCGCCATGTAATTTCACTTGGCCCCTGAGGCGATATCAAATTTACACGAGAGCTGGCCCGCCGATTATATACAGCGGCGGTGACGCGGTAACACCGCATTCACCGCTAATTCTCATACTTGCCAACCCTCCCGGGAGACTCCCAAATTTCAGTGCTCCTCCCGAAAATCGTCACATCCGCTTTTCATCCAGTCCAACGAGTGCTTGCCCAGTCACATAATATGTGCGGCTTCTGCACGCGATACAGGTTACACTGAGGGTGACCGTATAAACAACTTTAACACTGTTAGAAATATACGCCACACTGTGAACCCACACCAAACAAGAATGACAAACACATTTCGGGAGAACATCCGCACCGTAACACAACATAAACACAACAGAACAAATAACCAGAATCCTTTGCAGCGGGGGGGTTGGCGGTAGTGGGGGTGTATTTTGTAGCGTCCCGGAAGAGTTAGTACTGCAAAGGTTCTGGGTATTTGTTCTGTTGTGTTTATGTAGTGTTAGGTGCGGATGTTCTCCCGAAATGTGTTTGTCATTCTTGTTTGGTGTGGATTCACAGTGTGGCGTATATTTCTAACAGTGTTGAAGTTGTTTATACGGTCACCCTCAGTGTAACGTGTATCGCTGTTGATCAAGTGTGAGTTGCATTCACGTGTGTGTGCGTACAGAGGCCGCACATTTCTTGTGACTGGGCCGGCACGTTGTTAGAATGGATGAAAAGCAGACGTGACGACAGCTTGTAGAGGACGTTAAAGGCAGTGCCTTTAAGGCACGCCCCCAAGACTGTGGTCCGGGTGGGCTACGAGATATAATGACTGATGAACACCTTCGTTCGATAATGAAGGTTGCCTCAGCTCAAAGCCTGAGCCCCGACATTAATGAACTAGCATCCAAGAAAAGATGCCAGGTATCTGGCTTGGGCAGTGTTGGGTTAGTTACTGAAAACCAGTAACTAGTTACAGTTACTAGTTACTTTATTTCAAAAGTAACTCAGTTACTAACTCAGTTACTTACACCAAAAAGTAATGCGTTACTGTGAAAAGTAACTACTTACTTACTTATTTTTTTCCCCTTTTTTTTAAGGCTCCCATTAATGCCCTTTTAGCCTTCATTACAGTACTGTTATTGCACTGGAGAATAATACAATGTGTTGATCAACATGACATGCATTTGCATCACTGAAGCAATGTGGTCTACATACAACACACAAAGACAAAGATATGTTTCAAAGGCCCAATTTGAAAATAGCTGCAACATAATGGCACTTTAACTTTAACTAGATAGGATCTTTGATCCAAGACACAACTTACATTTAACTAAAATGTTATTTTCTTTGTGCTCGACAAAAGAAAAGTATTGAGAATGTCTCCATGTTAAAAAACTCGACTTCTGGCTTCACCATGATGTCTTGTTAGTTGTTATGAGAGTAGCGTATGTATGTGTGTGTGTGTGTGTGTGGCCCTTTAAAATATGACAGCATGTGAGGTGAGTGACGTCAGTTAGTGAGTGGGCGAGAGAGGTGAGGGACCAGCACAGTGAGTGCGTGCAGGTGCTCTAGCTTGGTGGATGACTGCTTGCAAGACACCAAATAAAGTCACAAAGTTGCAACAAACCGCCGGCCTCGTCATTCACCCCCAGCTGTAAAGACCCACTTCCGGGTAAAGTGAAGGTTGTTAGCCCCGAAGTACATAGGCCCTCGAGGAACGTCTCCCCTGCGCCCCTCAACTACGGTCTGGGAGTCTCCCCCGCCTCCACCCACACAAAGCACGCCTCTTCTTTTCCACCGCAGCGCTCCAATAAAACACACTCAGATCTTCTGTTTCTAGCCGATACTACATAAAAAATAACGTAAAATAACGCAGTAACGCATCATGTAGTAACGGTAACTGAGTTACTGAATATTAAAAATAACGTGTTAGATTACTAGTTACCGCCGAAACTAACGGCGTTACTTTGTAACGCGTTGGTCCCAACACTGGGCTTGGGCACATCAGATTAGATCAGTGTGTTGCAAACTGAGCAGTTTAAAGTCCTGAATAGTTGGTTTATTCATTGTTATTTTATTTTCAAATGTATTAGCCTGTGGAAAAAGTTAATGTTGATATTTACCTCAGAAGGCTGCAAATAGAAAAGAGGCATTCAATTTTTATTTAAATTGTATTTGATATGCCATTGATATTTTTTTATTATTATTATTATTATTTGAAACTCGATTTTGCATGTCACTATAAAGTTATATAAGCCTTGCTTTTTCAATATTCAATGCAAAACTTGTTTGGGTCCCTATTAAAAGGTTAATTTGTTCAACCTTGGCCCGCGGCTTTGTTCAGTTGTAAATTTTGGCCCACTCTGTGTTTGAGTTTGACTCTCCTGATGTAGACAATTACAGTGTGAGGAAATAATGCTATCCTATATCATCGTTATATACCTGTATATAGGTATATAATAACTATATACCTATATATTCACCGTTTAAACAGAAATAGCAACGGATAGCTCTTTTTGACCTCACAGCTCATTTCAACAGATCCCCTGAAGCAGCAAATACACACAGCTTTAACGTACAGTTGTGTCAATTTCCCAATCGATGGTTCGCCTGCTGATGGCATCATAGTGTCAAAAATAAAAATGTGCCCTCTTCATTTTTGCAATATGTGAACACCTAGGTGAACATGTTAAATCCACACCTTTATGTTTTGGCGACGCCGGTGAGACGTTTAACTTGAACTTCCTCATCTCGCAATGAATAAAAAGCATCTGATTGGCCCACCTTCGTCACTTACTCCCACCCTCTATCATATTGTACGCTATTAAAGAACTATGATTGGAAATATTCTGAACTTGTCCCACCCATTTACCAGACAAAAGTAAATATGATTGGATTTTGTCTCTGACAACTTTTTGTCTTGTTTAAAATTACTGAGGGCTGAGGGGAGGATTGTATGTGTGTCTGTGTGTGCGTGCGGACTCGCATAGCCTGACACAGGTGATGGACGGAAAACAGGGA
The DNA here is from genome assembly GCF_033978785.1 of Entelurus aequoreus. NCBI lineage: Eukaryota > Metazoa > Chordata > Actinopteri > Syngnathiformes > Syngnathidae > Entelurus > Entelurus aequoreus. The sequence goes on from NC_084733.1 coordinate 57,419,396, forward strand.
AGTTGATATCATGCAAGTAGGGTTGTTCAGGATACCGGTACTAATAAAGTACTGCGATACTAATTAATTAAAATCGGTACTATACTACCTTTGAAAAGTACCGGTACCGTTCTTTCATCTGAATGCCGCTCTGCGGCGGTGACTACAGAGCCGAGGCGCATGATGTTGAGTGTGTCAAAACGCACACACAAAGTACATACAAGCATTAACATCTTGGAAAGGAATAATTTCTCATTTCTACTGGTCAATAAAGAGGGTGTGTGAAGCGCAATATGGAGGTATTTGGACTTCAAAACTAACAATAAAGGTGACGCTTTAAACAGGGAGGCGCCGCACTGCAATTTCTGCTTTAAAACACGCCTCGCCAAACGTGGCGATTAGTATTACCACCGTTGCTTCAAACTTAAGTAGACATTTAAAATAATAAGCATTCAGATCTGCCCAAGGAGTTATAAAGAGTGACAGGTAAGAATGTTGTTAGACCTTTCCAGCTGTACGGCTCCCAAGCAGATCGTAGTCGAGGACCACAAGGCAGACGTTCTTTCCAGGGTCGATATTTTCGTCAGGGGTAACACCCTTCACTTCACCAAGCAATGGGTCTGCTAAACTCCGCCGATTCATGACATGCTGGTTGCTTTATTATTAGTTTTGCAGGATACAACTGGACCCGTTCATCACTCTACTGCGCAGTGCACGCGCTCCTTCTCTCTCTCTCTTTACACGCCCATTCACTCACTGACATCACTCAGCCAACACATTGCCATTCTCGCAAACACACATACTGTACGCTACTCTCATAAGTTAACCAGCTCCCTTGCTGTGCACATGTAGATACACAGATGCGCACACAGCTGCTTGGCTTGATGCCAAATATTAGCAGAGTCAAAACTGCCCAATTAGCGTCAACTAATTAAAAGTTAAAGTACCAATGATTGTCACACACACACTAGGTGTGGCGAAAGTATTCTCTGCATTTGACCCATCACCCTTGATTACCCCCTGGGAGGTGAGGGGAGCAGTGAGCAGAAGCAGTGGCCGCGCCCGGGATTAATTTTTGGTGATCTAACCCCCAATTCCAACCCTGGCAGGATGCCGGTAAAATAACTGAATTTTGTAACAAATTCCAACAATTTGTGTTTTATCTTCAACATAAGTGTGTTTTACCTGCTACTTGGCTTATCTGTGTACATTTATCCATAGTTTTGTTTTTAGTATTTACTGATAATTTTATTTTTCTTAAAGCACACACAGACCAGGAGTGGCAAACATAAATCATGAAGCATTTAATATAATGTCAATCATCTTTTTATTATATTCTAACCTAATCCTTAAATATGGCAGCATATATGTGATATGAAACATTTTAAATTGTTCTTTGAGTAAAACAAGAACAGCCCACTGTGTTTAATGCCTTTTAATTTATATTTCAACCTTCTAAAATTGTTATTTGAGTGCAATAGGAAACATATGTTTATTGTATTGTAAGATTTTATGTTAAAATAAAGCAATTTTGACATTTTTCGTCGTTCCCTTTATTTGGAAAGGTATCGATATACATTTTGGTACTGGTACCAAATTATTGGTATCAGGACAACCCTCCATGCAAGTGTTGTAACGTGTCCCTTTTATAGCGGATTTCTCCGCTACTGCGAAGCATGTTGTCAACTTGTAATATGTACGTTTTGTGGGTGTATTAAAATGTACTTTCTCAACTTTAAACATTTGATTTGAGGGGGCAAGACATTTACTGGAGGAGGCTCTGCCCTCTCTTGCCCCTATGTAGAGCCAGTCCCGATTACGTTATGACTTCATTAAAAAAAAACATGGTTGATTGGAATTACTTTTGTTTTGGTGCTTCCTAAAACGGAAAATGACTCCAGGATGTGGCTCCAGGTCTCGAGTTTCCCCTCCTGGACGTCCTCAAAGGTTCCACAAGCCCATTCTGGTTCCGACCCCCACAAGTAAACCCATGGCATCCCTAGGTCACCTCACCAAAGGGGCCAGCTGGGAGGAACTCATCCAAGCGTGTTTGCAGGTCTTTGGTAAGTCTTAGCTCAGTTGTTTTGCTTTTTTACATGGATGTGTTTCCTTCAGGAAATGTATGTGAATGACAGGGAAACATAACTTCAAATTCCACATCATAATACCAGTTTGTTGTCAATGGTTTTATCATTTTGAGGTATCCACTGCAGTCGCAGGAGGTACAGTATTGATGAAATGTACTTCCTGCTCACAGTGGAGGTGTGTGTTTACAAGTGCAAAGCAGGTTGGTTGAGTAGGTTGGCGTTGGATCAATCAAGCCAACATAATTGCCTTCATCAAGTTGTCAAAAGAGCTCTCTGAGTTTTGGTGATTGTGTCTCTGCCAAAAGAAGCTTTCAAATTGCTGTTGCCTGGCTACGCAAGTGGAGCAGTTGGGTAGGTGTTATAATGGACTGGACATAAAAGGACACCCTGGAAGCATTTGGCTAGCAAGAAACACATATGTTTATGATGAAATTAGTGACTGGTTCAAAACCATTGCTGTTGTACACCATGTACCCACATCACAGACGGACCCCCAAGGTCCACATGTTCCAGTGGCTTTTAAAATGCAAGCGTGCACGTAAGAGCTTTCTGAAGAACAACCTGATGGCTGCTTCAGGCCCAGCTGAGCCCAAAAGGTCAACTCTGCTAACTGTGTCGTTTTCATGGTGACCAGCTTTTGAAAAGCAGGGAGCTAAGGCGTTGGTCAATAGCTACTGACATCACCAACACCCCCAACCCACCACCACCCCTCTTCATGTTGCTGTGTGCCAAACAGATTAGTTTTAATGACAGCTTCCAATTTGTTGTAAACCTCTCACTATAAAACTGGACTAAAAAATGTAAATAATGTAATAATGTAGACTTGTCGTTAATGTCATGATCCCCCTGGGGATATATTTCTTGTGTGTGAGGTACTTTTTTATATAATCACCTTATTATTACAGTAAATAAATAAAATGAGCAGATATAATCAACAACTTAAACCAATTTCAATATCAAGTTTATAAAGTCAATTTCTAACATTTAAAGGCCTACTGAAATGATTTTTTTTTATTTAGACGGGAATAGCAGATCCATTCTATGTGTCATACTTGATCATTTCGCGATATTGCCATATTTTTGCTGAAAGGATTTAGTAGAGAAAATCGACGATAAAGTTCGCAACTTTTGCTCGCTGATAAAAAAAGCCTTGCCTGTACCGGAAGTAGCGTGACGTCACAGGAGCTAGTATTCCTCACAATTCCCCGTTGTTTACAATGGAGCGAGAGATTCGGAGCGACAAAGCGACGATTACCCCATTAATTTGAGCAAGGATGAAATATTCGTAGATGAGGAGCGTTACAGTGAAGGACTGGAGAGGCAGTGATGGACGTATCTTTTTTCGCTCTGACCGTAACTTAGGTACAAGCTGGCTCATTGGATTCCACACTCTCTCCTTTTTCTATTGTGGATCACGGATTTGTATTTTAAACCACCTCGGATACTATATCCTCTTGAAAATGAGAGTCGAGAACGCGAAATGGACATTTAAAGTGACTTTTATCTCTACAACAATACATCGGTGACACACTTAGCTACTGAGCTAACGTGATAGCATCGTTCTCAAATGAAGATAGAAACAAAATAAATAAACCCCTGACTGGAAGGATAGACAGAAGATCAACAATACTATTAAACCATGTACATGTAACTACACGGTTGAAAATTCTCAGCCTGGTAAGGCTTAACAATGCTGTTGCTAACGACGCTAAGGCTAATTTAGCAACTTAGCAACCGGACCTCACAGAACTATGATAAAAACATTAACGCTCCACCTACGCCAGCCAGCCCTCATCTTCCCATCAACAGCCGTGCTCACCTGCGTTCCAGCGATCGACGGCGCGACAAAGGACTTCATCCGTGGGTTTGGTGGCAAGCATCGGCTAGGCGTAGTAAGTAGTCCTTGTTGTGTTGCTGTAAGTATTGTACTTAGCCGCTAATACACCGATCGATCCCACCTACAACGTTCTTCTTTGCAGCCTCCATTGTTCATTAAACAAATTGCAAAAGATTCACCAACACAGATGTCCAGAATACTGTGGAATTTTGTCGAAGAAAACAAGAGGTTTCTGTATCGGGTTCGATGGGGTCCAACTACTTCCGTGGATTTTGTGACGTCACGCGCATAAATCATATCCAAAGGAGTTTTTCAACCGGAAGTGTGGCGGGAATTTTAAAATTGCACTTTATAAGTTAACCCGGCCGTATTGGCATGTGTTTCAGTGTATATACTGCATATATATATATATATATATATATATATATATATATATATATATATATAATAATGTAGAATGTGGTGAGAATGGGGGGAGGGAGCTGTGCTCTTTTCACCCGACGCAAAAGGTGCATGCGCTGCTGAGCTCTTTTTACAAGAGCTCCGGTGTGTAAGGACCAGGTTATATTGTCAGTTATCTGCAACCCCAGAAACTTGGTGCTGCTTACCATCTCCACCGCTGTGCCGTTGATGAAGAGTGGAGCGTGGCTGGACTGGTGCTTCCTGAAGTCAACGATGATCTCCTTGGTCTTGTTGACATTCAGGACCAGGTTGTTGCTTCTGCACCAGTCAACCAGATGTTTCACCTCTTCCCTGTAGTCCATGTCGTTGTTGTCACGGATGAGGCCCACTACTGTCGTGTCGTCCGCATACTTCACAATGTGGTTAGTAGTGGACCTGGCGCAGCAGTCATGGGTCATCAACGTGAACAGCAGCGGACTCAGGACGCAGCTCTGGGGGGAGCCGGTGCTCAGGGAGATGGCACTGGAGGTATTGTTGCCCACTCTCACAGACTGGGGTCTGTCTGTGAGGAAGTCAAGCAGCCAGTTGCATAGGGGGGTACTGAATCCAAGGGGGGCCAGTTTGCTCACCAAGTGCTGCGGGATGATGGTGTTGAATGCTGAGCTGAAGTCCAGAAACAACATCCGCACGTGTGTGTCCTTTCCTTCCAGATGTTCTAAGCTCAGGTGGAGTGCAGAGGAGATGGCGTCCTCTGTTGAGCGGTTAGGGCGATAAGCAAACTGGTATGGGTCGAATGTGGGGGGAAGTCTGGAGACAATATATTCCTTTACTAGCCTCTCGAAGCACTTCATTATGATGGGGGTGAGTACAACGGGGCGATAATCATTGAGGGAGGAGATTGTAGGTTTTTTAGGCACTGGAATGAGTGTGGCCGTCTTAAAACATGATGGTACCACAGCCTGGGTCAGCGAGATGTTGAAGATGTCTGTGAGAACCCCAGCCAGCTGGTCTGCACATCCCTTAAGCACCTTGCCCGGAATGTCATCAAGTTCACTCTCCTCAGGGTTTTCCGGACATCCGCTATGTCCAGGTTGAGTGGCTGCTCATCAGGGCGAGGGATGGATTTTCTCGCCAGAGTGGTGTTAAGTGCCTCAAACCTTGCAAAGTAGTTGTTAAGGTCATTTAGGAAGCTGATACTGTTGTCACAGGGACGGGGGGCAGCTTAATAGTCCGTGATGACCTGTATGCCCTGCCACATTCGTCTAGTGTTTGTGGGGTTCTCGAAGAAGTCCTGCACTTTCTGACTGTGAGCACGCTTTGCAACCTTAATGGCACGGTTCAGGTTAGCTCTGGCTGTTTTTAATGCTACCATGTCGCCAGACTTAAAAGCCTTGTTCCGAGCCTTCAGCATTGCACGTACCTCACTGTTCATCCAGGGTTTCTCGTTGGCCCGTGTGGGGATGTTCTTGATCACACTGACATCCTCTATGCACTTCTGAATGTATGCGGACACAGACTCTGCATACTCCTCCACACAGGTGTTATGATTATTGGTGGCGGCTGCCTTGAACATGTTCCAGTCTGTGCTTTCGAAGCAGTTTTGTAAGGCTTCCATTGCTCCCTCTGGCCAGGTCCTCACCTGCTTCACTGTAGCTTGCTTCCTGATCAGCAGGGGCTTGTATGCAGGAATTAGCATCATAGATAGATGGTCTGAGGAGCCAAGGTGGGGGCGTGGTGCAGCTTTGAATGCATGTTTAATATTGCTGAACACCATGTCCAGCGTGCTTCCACCCCTGGTTGCAAAATTCACATACTGATGGAAATGAGGGAACACAGTTTTCATGTTAGCTTGATTAAAATCCCCTGCCACGATGAAAACTCCCTCTGGATGTGTAGATTGCAGTTCATTGATGGAGCAGTACAAAGCATTCGAAGCTTCTTTGGTGTTAGCACTGGAAGGAATGTACACTGCTGTGAAGATCATAGCACTGAATTCCCTGGGTAAATAAAAAGGCTTGCATTTTATAGTTAAAATTTCTACATCGGGAGAGCAGTGACATGAGACTATCTTCCCATTATTGCACCAGTTGTTGTTGATATGTATACAAACACCACAGCCTCGGGATTTACCAGTGAGAATTCTGCTCCTGTCCGACCGAAACATAGTTAGCCCCTCGATGCTAACTGCCTCGTCCGGAACGGATGGTTTCAGCCACGTTTCTGTGAGAAATATGGCACAGCAGTCTCTCATCTCGCGTCTTGCATATAAATCCTGCTTAAGGTAGTCCAGTTTGTTCTCCAGGGAGCGAACATTTGAAAGCAGGATGGAAGGAAGCAGTGTTCTGTGAGGATTAGCCTTTAGCTTTGTTGTTAGCCGGCGTAGAATTCCGATGCTAGCGAGGAGGTCCAACGTATACGCATCTTTCGGTCCAAAACGGCCCGATCTATCCACATCCAAAATTGTCTGGCGGTCATATGTTACCACGGAGTGTTCACGCTGGAGGCCAGCCATGAAATTCACAGAATTTACCAGTATATTTGCCAAAATGTTCTATTACTACCATGAGCCTCTGAAGCCGCAGCCGAGCAGGGTGCAGCCATCTTGAGAAAAAGCAGGGCGCCGCCATTTTGAGAAATTTGAGAAAATGAGAAAATTAGCTATTTGCTGACGTAACTACAGCAAAACACGTCACTAAAGTCTCAAAACCCAAACGGCTTTTTTGGAACAATTTTAAAGAAGGCGAGATTGTTTTATAAATATCCTTACCATGCATCCATGGTTGGATTTCAAATTTTCGGGAATTTATAATTCTAAATATTCAAAAACAGGTACCAACAGGTAAGAAAAGTAGTCTTTTTTGCATAATAGGACCCCTTTAAGAGGACAAGGTGCCCATTAATTTCCATTATGTAATCTTGCTTTGAGTTTACTTCTTGCAGTGTGCATCAGTTTAGATATCTCTAAAGTCTGCACACAGAGAAAATGTGGTAAATGTATGGCGTTTAAGTGAACCTTACAAATTGCATCAACTTTTGCATTACAAATGCTGAAAATAATATAAAATATGTTATTTGTTAACATTCCAATTGGATACATTGTTAATTTCTATGTGTACGAACTTTAGGGACACTTGCTTGCCTTTAAATCTCAATGCAAACAATGAGTCCTATTTGTAAGTGTTTAATGGAAGACCCCTCATCCATTGCTAAAAACAAAATAATCTAATACTGTCAAAACAAGGGAAAACAGCACACAGATTTGGAGCCGCAACCGCTAAACAATGTCTAAGATAACGTTAAAAGCAGGTGTTGAACAGCACACACACAGTATCGTATACAGTTCCACCTTTTGTAGGCGTATCTCATCATTTCCCAGGCTTCAAAAGATAATCCAAAGGGACTTTCCATCTAATATGTATCCTGCACTGGCAGTTTGGTGGCTGCAAACATTGTGAAAACAAGGAGGGGGAATTGTTTATCTGACAGGGAGGCATAACTTCCTGTCTCACTCTGCTGCAGACGTAACAGTAAGTGAAACCTTAAACAAATGTGCTTTAGTGGCACTGAATTACGGTGTGCTGTGTTGACCAGTCAACATATTGTGGTGTGACTGGTGAGGTCACTGGTATTGATAGGCTTTAGCAGGTAACGGCTGACTGGCACCAACGGAAACACTGCCCAAGCAGGATATGAGGGCTAGAGTACAGCTGGAGAGGCTGGCTGCTTACAGATAACAAAGATTGGAAAATGTGTTGCCATGGTGTCTGAAGTCTTACCGAGGTGATTACGCTTTCAAAGTGTGTCCATGCACCTGATGTCCCTGAACCCTTAAGGGGAACTAGACTTAACTCTGAATGAAGTGCTCGATATTGAAATATCCATAACATGTATTGTCTGCAATCTAGCTCACTTCCTCTTCTTCATGTAAACACCTCATTTAAGGCATGCTGCAGTGGTTTTTATCAGGAGATAAATGGTCAAGAAATGGCGTGCACACTCTGAAATTATAGCTCTGCACTGGTTTTGTTTTATTGTGTGTCATATTTTTTATTTTCAAGATGTTTTGTCTCTGTCTCTAGACAGGTAGTCAGGCCACAAAGAGAGGAAGTAATTCTGTATGAAGAGAAGGAAAAGAGGAACAGAAATTGTTGTGGAGACACGCAAACGTCAGGAGTCTACTCAGTCGCCAAAGTCTATGTACACTACGACGTCATTTATTACAGTGTGTACACTAGTGGTTTTTCATCAAGTTAAAATGATGTCATTGGCACAGCTGAGTAAGTTTCCATAGAGCTCGAAAGGCCACTTGATTTTGCAATGCATTGGTATGGCTTGGTAGACATACTTGTTGGATAAAAGCTTTGTTTACAATTTGAATATGAGCAACAAACTGGAATAAAATGGATCGTACAAAACAAAAAAACCAAGGGATTGTATAGAGACAAACTGTACCCTATTGCAAAGGCTCGCGACTTAGAAAAAAATCAAACAATATGGTGGAATTGACTTATATGAGCTATGAGCACATCCGACCCAGCTAACACAAAACATTAAAAGAACGTTAGATATGGGTTCTTCACTGGTTGGTTAGAATCAAACCCATAACTGACTTTGGGAGAATGTTCCCTTTGAGTTACGCAGAAACCTAACAAGGCATACCATTCCTTAAATGTTGAGAGAACAAAACAACTCAAACGTTCTCCAGTGGTTGCACGATTACCTCCACACAACATTGTGTAGTTGTTTTTGATTAATGTAATTTAATCTGAGCCTACAAAAACATACTCCTATTCTACATTTGGAACTTGTTAAAGAAAAAAAACATAACTTTAGGGCAGAATCCTGCATTCAACCCATTGTAAAGATGCTATTTCGATGCAGTAAGATCCATGATGCATTGCTTTTCCACGTCACACTTTCAATCCCTATAAGGTAGGGATCCCCACGTGCTGTATGTTGGCCTATATGTTAATTTTCTACCACTTATCCTGGTGGATTGAAGCCAATCCCACCTGCCAACCTGAACAGCAACCCCTGAGATTAATCTGATTAAAAATGTTAATCTACTGTATTTAGGTGATATGTGAGCATACATACCGTAATTGCCTTGTGAAATGGAACAAGTGAGAGCAAAAACTAATTACAAAGTGTAGCACAACTTTGAGGATAATGCTTTTGACTGTTAGTTATATCGGCATTACCCTTTTCCTCTTTGACTTATCATGGACACCGTAGGAAAAAGATAACCACATGCAAAACAGCCAAAGAAACACAAAGAGCACTGTGTTTGTATTTGTGATTGTGAGGGGAGGCTGATTATAGGCTTGTCTCATCCTGTTCTCGTTCAGGTTGTGGAAGCGGTTGTTCGACGTTTAGATAATGTTCTCGAAGTGTTTAAATGCGGTTTTGTTCGAATTTTAAGTAACTCACAAATAGGTTGTACATTTTGTCCACTATTTGCTAAGTACTACCCTACCAATTAAATAGTATGACTTTTGGGTACACTCATATTAAATATTTTGTCTTTTTACAATACATTTTATGTAGTTATTATTAAAACTAACTATTTAGCAGAGGAAGCTTTACACAAAACCATGATGTACAGTTTAGTTGGAAACCAAATGTCCACCTGTGAATGCCACAAGAGTCACATTTAGAGGGATTTGTAATGCATGTTGATGGTATGATTTAACATGGATTATGGATAGCTATTGTGTTCCTCTGCTGCATGCAAATCACTATGCGCTTGTGCAGCAGAACTACTCATAACACCTCTTAAACCCAGATGTGATGAATCATACAGTTTCTACCTCAGTAAAACATGAGTCACTTCACAGATGTCGGTTTTATTCTGATGGCATACAGTAACTCTGGTCTTAAGCACAGCATCACTTTATTTTCTTTCCTCCAGATTCGGATGGCTGTGTATGCGAGCGCAGCCACTTGTTGAACATCACCCTGACCATGCATCGTCTCCTAATGTCCTCCAGTGATCTTCTGGATAAACTCACCGCTCTATATCCTTCAGCATCTCGACGGAAAGCCTTCATCGATCGTCGATTCAGAAAAATGGCATTTTCAGCCGTGTGCTGCTCCTATTTGGTTGTCAAGAGCAACGGGTAATTCATCCCAGTATACTTTGCTCAAAATCTGCGCTGTCACTAGCTGGCCTGCGTAAAATGGGATCAGCATGTTTGGATATGCTCCTCCTTACAGTATTGTGCAAAACTATTGGGACACCATTAGCATTGCTGCTTTAATGACCTTTTCTACACCAGTCATTTTGACATAGTAGGTAGTCGCAGAGATTTTATATATATATATATATATATATATATATATATATATATATATATATATATATATATATATATATATATTATATATATATATATATATATACATATATATATATATATATATATATATATATATATATATATATACATACATATATATATACAGGTGTATATATGTTTATATATATACAGTATATATATGTGTATATATGTATGTATGTGCATATATATATATATATATATATATATATATATATATATATATATATATATATATATATATATATATATATATATATGTATATATATATATATATATATTTGTTTTCCTCTGGAGGGCGGTCGCAGCCCAACAATCGGCCCCAGCCCTATGGTTAAGAAATCTGCTTTATGACACCTACTGATAGTATGGCAAAATTGACAGGAAACAACAATTATGGACAGACTACTGTACAATATTAGGAAAATGCATCGGACAACTTTATGATCTCAGTCAATCAGCACATAGAAGTTGGTTAAAAGCACCCTACTTATACACACAGGTAACAGACTTTTGGTCAAATATTAATGGAACTCTTTCAAGAAGTAAGACAGTATGATATGTGATGTACAGTATTTTTGGGGCCTTAGAGCTCAGGCTAAAGCCATTTTCTTTACCACGTGTCCTGTTTTGGGTCTCGGGTAACTGGAGTCTATCCTAGTTGACTTTGCAGTGAGTATGGTCACACTCACATTTAGACATGTAAAAGGGGTAGGATTAAATTAGCTCTGCTTCTGTCTAATACTTTTCGGACATGTGCAAGTGTAAACGTTCGTACTGTACTTCTATGTAAGTATGCATTGTGACGGAGCACGTCATGTCACTGATTACAAGCAGTGCATTTACACACACACACATGCACACACACACAAACACACACACACACACAAGTGCTGATCATGTGACCGGTGTGTTACATAAGGATTCAAAAAGCACCAAAATACTTAATCATTGTTTGTTTATTGTTTATTTATTGATTATCATTAGGCCATTGGGCATATATGTAGGAGAAATTGTTCATTTATTTATTCATAGAGCAGTAAAATAAATATCGACGATCATTGGGAGTGACTTGAGGAGCAAATGGGGAGCCCTTTCAGGTCTGTTGTAAGTTATCCACAGGTTAAAATTAAGGTAATGTGAGCTGTGGCTTTTTGATTGCCGTCTGGAGTCTAGCCCAGTTACCATGCATTAGGCAGTGCTTCTAAATTATTTTCTGTTACGCCCCGCCAGGACGAAAAAAAATATTTTGCTCCCCCCCACTCTCCACCGTGACTATAAATAGTATCTTTTGTCTATAAAATTGTTGTAACTATACCTTTTTGCCTAACATTGTAAGTTTATTAACATTAAAAGAAACAACACACCGGCCTTTCCTCGTCTCCCACTTTGGTCACAATGAAGCCAAGTGCTACATACGCTTCATCATATTCTGGTACGGGAAAAAAAGCATGTTACTCCCAGAGGGGCCCGCCCCAATTTTTGAGAAAGACTACATTAAGGTAACAATGGTCTGTAACTCTTTTGATAATTGAATGGACTCTAACGGAACAGTGAGTTAATGCGGAGGGCGGGGTTTGGTGGTAGCGGGGGTGTATATTGTAGCGTCCCGGAAGAGTTAGTGCTGCAAGGGGTTCTGGGTATTTGTTCTGTTGTGTTTTGGTTGTGTTGCGGTGCGGATGTTTTCCCGAAATGTGTTTGTCATTCTTGTTTGGTGTGAGTTCACAGTGTGGCGCATATTTGTAACTGTGTTAAAATTGTTTATACGTCCACCCTCAGTGTGACCTGTATGACTATTGATCAAGTATGCCTTGCATGAACTTATGTGTGTGTAAAAGCCGCATATATTATGTGACTGGGCCGGCACGCTGTTTGTATGGAGGAAAAGCGAACGTGACGACAGGTTGTAGAGGACCCTAAAGGCGGTGCCTTTAAGGCACGCCCCCAATTAGTTGTCCGGGTGGAAATCGGGAGAATGGTTGCCCCGGGAGATTTTCGGGAGGGGCACTGAAATTCGGGAGAGCCCCGGGAAAATTGGGAGGTTGAAACCGATACCGATAATTTCCGATATTACATTTTAAAGCATTTATCGGCAGGCCGATATTATCTGACATCTCTAGTTTTTAATTATGTTTTACTTCTGTTATTGTATGTGAAAACGTGCAGTGCAACAACGTGATATCCCCACTGTGGGATAAATAAAAGTCTATTCTATCCTATCCAATAGCATGGCTACTGTGTTGATTCACTCATTCTGCACATTTGTTTGTTTGACATTTTCCTTGATACAGGAAGTAGCCTGCAAATACAAACATGGCGCTCACTTTTGTTATAAGATCCAGTACTGTACAGTATTGTCTATTTTTTTTAGCTTCTCTGTGTCAACATCTCTTACTTCTGTGGTCCTTGGATCTCATGCGTTCAAAAAGCCTGAGTCTGTTATCATTGTGTTGTTTGGTCTGCTTGAGACTCTTTCATTTCCCCTTGTGCAAACAATGCACGCCTTTTGTGACATTGCGTCTTGCGACCGGAGTGGTGGGCTTTCAATCTAGGCTTCCATTCAGGAAACAGCGGTGGCGTCACAAAGCCTCTCAGAGGAGTGCACTGGCTTTGCGAGCAGCCTTGGGGTTTCAGATGTTAATTACCTCTGTTCTTTTCACACACATACACACACACACCCACACACACAAGTCCTCTTCAAATATACTGTATATAAACACATTTGCTGCTTAAAGAGGCTCCTGCTCGTACAAACCCACATCAGAGCACACATTACCTTACCCACTCTGCTATTTGTAACCCATTCAGAACTCATTCAGAGCTGACAGACCCAAAAGGATATGTTAAATTGATTCCCAGTGGCCAGAGAGGAGACACATGGGCCATTTGCAATGTTCATTAACACAGTTTGGTCCTGGGATTGCGTGGGTGCGTCTTCTGCTCCCATGACGCAATTAGCCATTTTATGTTGCATCACTTTAAGGTGATTTCTGCCAAAATAGGGCCATGGTGTAAGTCCATTTATTTATGAGGGCAAGCGCTCAGATCACACATTGGCTTGATTTGGTCAGAATGTGCAAATTGGCTTCAAGATTAAAAAGCTTTTACTTGGCCAAAAATGCTAGAAATTAACCAAGGCAATATTGCTGGTGGATACATCATAACACATCATAGCAATTTCAACATACTTACAAATAAAATCAGCTAATAAAAGCACACAGAACAAAGACAGCAATAATGCATAACAATGAAAAAAAGCTAAAATATCGAATCAAATAAAAACACAAATATTGGTCTTTGAATTTATGTTTGAGCCTTTCTATGAGCCTACTGTATTAGTAATTGCATAATGCTGTCAGGCTACTACAATATTGAACCAATATTAAGAACAATATTGTTTGTTTTATGAACTTGAAGGCTCCACTGCTGCTCTTCTTTTTTAAATGTAAATGCAGTAGTTGACTATTGTTATTCATGAGCCTATTTATAAGCACAGTATTGTTTGTTTTCTGGGAGGCTATAGGCCTCTGCTGTTATTTTTGGAAAGTACAGTTATCTATAGGTACTGCGATTTAAATTCTGTGCAAAAAGATGTTGAAGCACTGTGATCTTGAATACTTGACAGTTTGATACATTTTTCAATAAAGTAGTGAATTTAACAGTACATGAGTTGCAGTACATTAAAATGCAGTTTGAAGTTGAGGTTATGCAACATAACAGTGTGTTACTGCCAGCACAAAACGAGTGTAACTAAGTCCTCACTCGACTAGAAACAAGACACACACCTCATGGTGGCATAGCAAGTGAGTCGCAGAGACAAGATTGTGAGGTGCATTCACAGGTCGTTACACTATTGTTATCAATATTATTGTTTTCCCACTGAAAATGGTTCTGGGACTCACTTTTGGGTCAGATCACTGGTCTTTATGTAGCAACTACAGTAGAGAACATTTGTGATGTCAGCTTTTAAAGTGTTGACTTTCCGCTTTATTTTTTTAGAAAAATATACAAACTTCCATCCATCCATTTTCCATCATTAAGGATTGACATCGTCAAAAGTAACTTGATTGCAAATATAACAAAAATTCTTACTTCTTAAAGGCAAAGAGGAATGCCCGCCTGTAACGCAACATGTCCGAAAAGTATTAGACAGAAGCAGAGCTAACACTATACTTCCAAATACTTTTTTTTAACAAGATGGCTAGTGTAATCTATAACTATTTGGCAATGCTACTAAATAAAAACACATTAGTAAGTATGCTTGATTCTCTTACTTACACAATTGTGTGCATTTAGTTGATAATAATCAGCAACAGTTTTGTACATTTTTTTTTGTCTGTATTCTGCAGTACAATGATTCACTGCTCACCAGTTTGGTTTCATGCAGTTCAGCCTCCTACATCACCAAATGCCACTTTGGTCCGCCTTGTAGTTTTGCTTGTCAGTTGCTTACTATTCATGTGTGGTGTAGATTAAAGCAATCAACCATATTTAACACGCTTTCTTAACAAACGTCTATTGTCATCATTCAGTAGCCTTTCTTCCTTAACGAGAGTTTACATTTAAAACGGCCATGGACAACGAGCAGCCAGAAGAGTGCCAAAGGATATGCTACCTCATCAGGCATGTTTATTTTTTAAGTCTTCTGATTGCATTTGTTTTGTTACTGTACATCATCTCTGACCTCCATACAGGCATTGGATTCAGGAATTCTGGATGATGTTCAGGTTGCACCACAGCTTGTCAGACAGCTTGGACCAACTCCGGGATCTGATCATGGAGCATGGACAGGAGCATCTTTGCTCTCTTCTAGAGACCAAATGGATGTAAGTGTTACTGTGGGACCAGCTGTCAACCGAGAACACGACACGACTCACAGATCTGTCAGGACAAAACTAAAATATGTCACGATTGCAAAAAACATAGATGGAAAGTGAAAACGGCAGGTTGCAAGTGTAAAACCAATATCAATAATATGTTGTGTTTTTGTGTAGGATTGTATCCCTAAGGCCTTACAACACAAATATAGTTCCTAATCAGATTTAGGTCTGAGCTTTGGCAAAGCCAATCAAAATCTTCAATGTACGCTTATGATCGTTTCCTTCCTTTGTTTTATTGATTCTGGTGATTGCTTGGATTCAATGTTGCTAAAATGTGAATTTCCACATCAAACGAGCAGAGGATTGTGGGACCGAACGGAACTGTTCTGAAGTATTTCCACTTTGACTAAATCCATGTTAAGTTGAAAAACAAGCCCAAAGCATTTACCAAGGTTGATTCAAGGCAAATGGACTTATTTATGTTTGTTAAAAACGTTTTACTTTCAATTCAAAATGATTCTTTAGTTTAGCCAGTCATCAGTCACACCTGAACAAAAGCCTCTGCGGGGAAACATTCAGCACATGCACAATTCAGAAGCCATTTGGATTCAAAGTGAAACATATTCAACTAACAAAAAGTCCAGTTTCCTTGGTTTTATCTTTGTGGAGTACCATGACTTGGATACACAGATAAACCCAAACCATGCTCCACTAGAGTTTGGCTTTCTTTTGGTGAGGGTTTTTCCACAAACATACATTTTGGAATTGTTCAAGCTTGATTTCCTCGGACCATATAAAACATTTTCACACATGATTTGGAAACTGTGACTATTTTCTGCAGGCCTGGATCCTTTATTCCCTTTCTATAGTATCCCAATTGTATACAGTTACTCTAGATTGAATTCTATAATGCTCAATCTGCAAGATAGAGCTAAACAGGCTTCCACGCTCATACTATTTTGTAAGTCTACTATTTTGTGTCCTGGCTACCCCACTTTGCTTACACATGTTTGCATGACAAATTTCATTCGGTCATATGTTCTAGAAATGAACGGGACTGGTCATGGAAGGCCAGCCAGAAGATCAAAGCTAACAGCAGCAAAAAGAGAAAAGTCTCTCTTCTTTTTGACCACTTGGAGCCCATTGAACTGGCCGAGCATCTCACCTTCCTGGAGTTTAAATCATTCTGCAGAATATCAGTAAGTGCACATGCACGCGCATATCAACATAAAGACACTTCTTCTATCTATATTTGACATGCTTCTTAGTGAGGCATAAGGTGCATACAGTGTTTCCTCCCAAAGGAAATGCCTTGCAGGTTTTGTGCACTTCATTACTGACGCTCTCTGTTCTCACCACCAGTTTGTAGACTATCAGAAATACATTCGCAACTGCTGCATGAAGGACATCCCCTTGATGGAACGTTCCATCGCCCTGTGTAACGGTGTCTCCCAGTGGGTTCAGCTGATGGTGCTGAGCAGGCCGACTGCTCAGTTGAGAGCTGAGGTTTTCACCAAGTTCATCCACGTGGCACAGGTGCAGCTTTAATTGCCCTATGGCTGGTCTTAAACCATGGTTTAAGAATAGCAAAAAGATAAAAAACAGTGTTTTGTTAATTGTAGGCAAACTGCAACAGATACCAATGGTACGTTATTGGTGAATTTATAACATAGAATTAAAAATAGATGTTTTTCAAAAGAATTTGTCTCTCCAGATTTTGATAACCGCACTGTGCACAATTGCAGATGCATTTTGAGTGTCACACCCAAACAACTACGACCACAGTATTTAGATTTATAATACTTTTTTTAGCAAAGTGTACATTTACTGCACTGCTACTTCACACTATTTGTGTATGGTGCACATACATGTGGTGCTTCTTCAGCATAGAGACATTTTCAACTACTGGCCTGGCATGCATAGAGGGTCACTCCATACGGCTGAACACGCGCTTAGGTTTGGGGATAAGTGATCCGCGGCCCTGCATGCACATTACTGCCTTTTCAGTCATAACATCGTCACCTTAGACTTAGACTTAGACTTCCTTTATTGTCATTCAAATTTGAACTTTACAGTACAGATAAGAATAACATTTTGTTGCATTAGCTCGTTGTAGTGCAGGACAAAAGAGCAATAAGGTGCAGTGTTTGCATTTACAAAATATTTCTGTGTCGAAAGAAAATGTTCTAATATAGTGTTTTAAGATTTTAGTTCTCCATGCAAATTAATAGGATAAGTGGAATACAATTAATGGATGGATGGAGGAACTGAATAGTTGAAAACTGACATAGCAGGAGACTAACATTTATCTGTGGAAAAACACAATATTGTTTAAAACAACCCTGTCTATCAATTCAGAGGTAAAACATGGCACACTGATAAAGCTTAACCTATTTTTACTGTAACAATCTACAAGGTTAATATAGTTAGCTTTTCTTTCTTCCCTTCCATTTATCTGCTTTCATTTGCAATTCAAGTTTTCATTACATATATGTATTGTTGCATTTGAATTTTTTTTATTGCTGATAATAGAGGTAATTATTATTAATATTCATTATCAATAGTGTTGTTTCTATTGGTATTTGTATTGCTCCATTTGTAGCGCAATAATGTTCATTGTCATTCCTATGTTATTAATATTAACTTCACAGCTTCTTTGCTATCATTTTTCGTATCATATGTGTACATATCGTATTTGCTGATGTAGTTCTGTTGTTGTTGTTTTTTAAAATAGGAAAACAATAGAAGTATACCACACTTCTCTTTTCTAAAGTTAATCTGTACAGCAGATATAGGCATCTACAAAATCCAAAACCAGTGAAGTTGGCACGTTGTGTAAGCCATAAATAAAAACCGAATACAATGATTTGCAAATCCTTTTCAACTTATATTCAATTGAATACACTGCAAAGACAAGATATTTAATGTTCGAACTGAGAAACCATTTTTTTTGTGCAAATAATCATGAACTTAGAATTGAATGGCAGCAACACATTGCAAAATAGTTGGCACAGGAGCATTTTTACCACTGTGTTACATGGCCTTTCCTTTAAACAACACTCAGTAAACGTTTGGGAACTGAGGAGACCAATTTTTGAAGCTTTTCAGGTGGAATTCTTTCCCATTGTTGCTTGATGTACAGCTTAAATTGTTCAACAGTCCAGGGTCTCCGTTGTGGTATTTTAGGCTTCATATTGTGCCACACATTTTGAATGGGAGACAGGTCTGGACTACAGGCAGGCCAGTCTAGGACCCGCACTCTTTTACTATGAAGCCACGCTGTTGTCTTGCTGAAATGAGCAAGATAACGTTGAAATAAGCAAGATAAGGTTGCTTGGATGGCAAAATATGTTGCTCCAAAACCTGTGTGTACCTTTCAGCATTAATGGTGCCTTCACAGATGCGTAAGTTACCCATGTCTTGGGCACTAATACACCCCCATACCATCACAGATACTGGCTTTTGAACTTAGCACCTATAACAGTCCGGATGGTTCTTTTCCTCTTTGGTCCAGAGGAC
This sequence comes from Entelurus aequoreus, assembly GCF_033978785.1. Taxonomy (NCBI): domain Eukaryota; kingdom Metazoa; phylum Chordata; class Actinopteri; order Syngnathiformes; family Syngnathidae; genus Entelurus; species Entelurus aequoreus. The sequence goes on from NC_084733.1 coordinate 57,438,379, forward strand.
ACAGTTCCACAGTTTCCAAAAACAATTTGAAATGTAGACTCGTCAGACCACAGAACACTTTTACACTTTGCATCAGTCCATCTTAGATGGCGGTGTTTCTGGGTGTTGTTGATAAATGGCTTTCGCTTTGCATAGTACAGCTTTAACTTGCACTTACTGTAGTTATTGACAGTGGTTATTCTGAAGTGTTCCTGAGCCTATGTGGTGATATCCTTTACACACTAATGTCGGTTGTTGATGCAGTACCGCCTGAGAGATCGAAGGTCTCAGGCATGTCGTTTACGTGAAGTGATTTCTTCAGATTCTCTGAACCTTTTGATGATATTACAGACCGTAGATGGTGAAATCCCTGAATTCCTTGCAATAGCTCGTTGAGAAATGTTGTTCTTAAACTGTTCGACAATTTGCTCACGCATTTGTTCACAAAGTGGTGACCCTCGCCCCATCCTTGTTTGTGAATGACTGAGCATTTCATGGAAGTTGCTTTTATACCCAATCATGGCACCCACCTGTTCCCAATTAGCATTTAACCTGTGGGATGTTCCAAATAAGTGTTTTTGATGAGCATTCCTCAACTTTCTCAGTCTTTTTTACCACTTGTGCCAGCTTTTTTGAAACATGATGCAGGCATCAAATTCCAAATGAGCTAATATTTGCAAAAAATAACAACGTTTTCCAGTTGTAACGTTAAGTGTCTTGTCTTTGCAGTCTATTCAATTGAATAAAAGTTGAAAAGGATTTGCAAATCATTGTATTCTGTTTTTATGTATGATTTACACAACGTGCCAACTTCACTGGTTTTGGGTTTCGTACATCAACAATATGATTTGCCTGTGTGGCTCAACAGGACAAAAAATAGATACATTCAGAGTATAAAAAATAGGCGTTGTGTCCCCCTTCATGCAGAAACAATGAAACACATCAACAGTCCTGGAACTTTTCCGTAATAAATTTGAATATGTTCCAAAAGTCAATTAAAACCAAAAAAAGGCTCAGGAAGTTTTTGCATTTGCTGATTAAATCACAAGTCAATAGTTTACAACATAACATTTTTGGACAATTTGTCACTTTTCATGATAAACTGAATTTGGGGTTTTTATTAGCTGCAAGTAATAACCATAAACAATGATTGCATTAAGAAATACATTGTTAAAATATTCACTCTGTGTAGTTGAGCTATTGAACATAACGGTTTTCTGAAAGAAACTAGTGAAATACATTTACTTTACAAATATATTCTAATTTATTGAGCGCCATTTGTACAATATAAACAGTATGCATGATTATAGTATAGTTGCATCTCACAAATAAAAAGTGACACCACTTGCATGCCTATTCCATTTAACATACATTTAATTACATTTGCATTCATGCTAGCTTATGATAAAATGCTCATATTCGTACTAACCCAAATTACAAGTCAATCTCCCATGAATGCCCTGTACATGTAGCCCACCTGTACTCAATGTATTTTGGTAAGGGCTCTTGAGTTCCTTCACTTAACTCAAAAGTAATTAACCTATAAATAAATATATCAACATGCTGCTCTCAAGTCACTAGTTACCTTTAAATTACAGTAAATTGTGCAACCACATATAAATGGCAACCATGTACATTTTCCGATTAAATTTACTGGGTTAGTAAATTCTTAGAAAAATATTACAAAGTTACATTTGGTAATTTTGCTGGTATAACTCATTCAATTGTCCATGAATATCTCATGTAAGTGGGTCCACTCACCAGTCACACACACACACACACACACACACACACACACACACACACACACACACACACACACACACACACACACACACACACACACACACACTCACAGGTCGGCTTATTACTATGGTAATAGTTACTGTTGCAGGCCTGAGCATTGCTTGGGAACAGTGAGACCCAAAACCTTTGGTTTCGCTTCACTCTGGTTTGAGCCAAACAAAATATTTAACACTAGAAGTCCCAGCATTTTTCTGTCTACCTAGAAGACCCAGAGAGGGTTCATTTGGCCCGACGCTTTTCCCGAATACACTAATCACTCATTTTGTTATGGTAATGAGGCTGTTAGGGGCAGTTTGTCTAGGTAGACAGAAAAATTATACATGTGGGAAATGCCGAAAGGAGCAATGGCAGTGCCAGGATTGTGAGTGACTGCTCAAATGTATGTCAGTCACGTTTACATGGACATGGTTTTTCATTCTTTGTAAATATGCTTTTTTCTTTGTAAATTTTTTTTTTTAAACTATTTTTGGCACACAAAAATAACAATTGCTTCTGCAACAACCCTCCACACCAAAACTGGGAAAACAGTTGCTTTTTCATTCTTTGTAAATATGTTTTGTTTTGTATTTTTTTTAACAATAAATGTCAGAGTGTTGATCCCTTCATTCTGTTGATCCTTGCAAAAACACACACAACCTACCTCAGAACTAAAGCTTGAGCTGTAAGGTCCCCTCCCCCACACAGGCTCAAGTGGCCCCCTGCCGTGTGCCACTAACAGCCACATTTTCATAACAAAAGGAGTGTCCACAGGGGGGACTAGGGGTCAATGACCCTCTTGTGGGTTTTCTAGGTAAAAAGGCCAATTGGCCCCTCTCTGGGTCAATTTTTGTCAAGTATCAACTTCACCGGTTGTAAGGGTTAGCAGGAAGTGGGTGGAGGTAAAATATATTTTAAAACGATACCTAATATTATGAACTATGAGTTTACTTAAACTTGTGTATTTATAGTATGCCCTGGTTACACCCTCCCCCTTCTAAACGTCTGATGTCCTCATCGGACTTGGACTATGAGACTTAGTAAAGGGTGTAATTAACTTTTACCATTGTGTATGGTAACACCTCTGTGTACTATAGTGAGAGGTTGATCCTTTCATCGGCCTGGCTGATCATTGGTCACTTTTACTACAGGTTTAACTGTGCGTCTTGGTCTATGTGTTGGTGTTAAAACTATATTCTGTGGACTGTGTCAGGTGTTTTCGTCAGGACTGGTACTTAAGCAGGGGTCAATGGGAAGTTTGGCTTCTCTCCCAAACATCAGGAATTAAGGGGAGTACCTAGTAAAATCACACTTGGTACTGTTGTAAGCATGTACGAGGTGGGTGACATGCTGACTCCATTGACGCTTCTTCTTTTCACTCAGGGTGCCTTGCATTGTTCTAAACTCAGTAGGCAGTACAAGTTAATTTGTTTGCCTTCCAGTTTGACTGGTACTGACACGATGGAGAGGTCCATCTTTTATGACAAGGGGCTCAATTTACAGCTTGCAAACACCATAGGTCTCGGTCCTTCTGGATAGTCCTGATAGAGAACTGCTCGGAGTCCACTAAGACTTGCGTCGGCATGCAACACGTAAGGCGTGTTTAAAATCTGTGAAAGCCAATACTGGGGCATTTGTAAGGCAAAGCTTGATTTGATTTGACTCATCCCATCTGCAACCAAAGGGTTCTTTCTCATCCAGGTAGATGTTATTTTTTTGCCTTGTTGGGGCATTTCCCTTTCTGTGTGGGAGCATAACCTCTGGTGAGATCTGTAAGTGGGCGGACAATTGACGAGCAGTTCTGGATAAATTGATGATAGTACCCACAAAAACAGAAGAAGGATAGGAGAGCTTTCAGTTTGTGGGGTCTGGGCCAGTTGGTGAAAGCTTCTATCTTAACTGGGTCAGCTGCAATGCCATACGCAGAGACGACGTGACCAACATATTTGACATGTGTCCGGCAGAACTGACATTTGTCAAGCAAAATCTTTAGCCCAACTTCCTGAAGTCCATCAAAGACTTTAAGCAACCTTTCCTCAAATTCCTCCAGTGTTTGCCCAAACACGATTAGATCATTCAGATACATGAGGATTTGAAGGAGGTTCATGTCACCAACCGCTTTCTCCATCAAGTGTTCAAAAGTTGCAGGGGCTCCAGTGATGCCTTGGGGCATTCTTTCAAGCGTTGAAAATTTGCGGGGGCTCCAGTGATGCCTTGGGGTATTCTTTCAAATTGATAAAAGCCCAGGGGACAAATGAAGCCTGTCTTTTCTTTGTCCTCCTCCTTCATTGATATCTGGTAGTAACCACTTCTCAAATCGAGGACAGAAAACCACTTGCTACCAGAGAGACAATCCAATGCATCGTCTATGTGTGGTGTGGTATATTGTTCAGAAATGGTACGGCTATAGCGTGTGTGCTAGTTGATGCACATCCTAACGTCACCATTCTTTTTTCTCACAATGATAATTGGAGATGCGTAGGGGCTTCTAGACACCTTGATGATACCTGCCACAAGCAACTTTTGAATGTGGCGATGCACGCCATCGATGTCTGCAGGAGCAATGCAACCGGAACGTTCACAGAATGGACTTGGGTCTGACATGTGAATACTGTGCTCGACTCCCGTCGCTTAACCAACATCAACTTCATCGAGGGAGAGGACAGCTGCTCTTTAATCTAACCTTTGACGTAGCCTTGTCCTCCATGCGTCAAGGACGGGTGATTCTCCAAAATCAATCTGGTTGATGTCAAATTCCTCAGGCTTGGACTGATGCATGGTATGGTGTTGACAACATCAGCAATACAAAAACGACCAACAACAAGGTCCACAGGTATCATCACATTCTTCAGGAACTCGTTTTGGATTAGAACGGTGCACTGAATATGCTCAATGGCATTGCTTGGCATTACCATGGGCTGCACAAGCACTTCTGAAGGAAGGGGATTGCTTGAGGATGCTTCAACCATCAGGATTTCTTTGGGAAGTGGCTTATCAAACATGACAGTACAGTCGGCTTTGAGACTTGAACCAGCAGATATTGTTAGGGATCCAGGGCCTTCCCATTTCACAAAGCCTACTCCATCCTCTTCTGGAAATGAGGTGAGGTTCCTCGACTCCATATCAGAACAGAGGCTTTTAATACTAAAAGTATGGGCAGGAATGCCTGGTGTGTCACAACAGAGCTGGGACAATCTCTTTGACGGACAGGCTTTGGCACTCGTGCCGATGATGGCAAATCTGAGCAAGTGAGGGCCAAAACAGACATGGTTATTGGAGCTCCAGTCACTTTCTTAGGGTACTCCATGTCTACAACAACATGGCCTACATAGGGGTAGCTAGAGTCACTTAAGCCCCAGATGTCCAGTTTGCTGACAGAATATATTGGAGTGCTTGATAAATACTTTCTGTACCAGGACTCAAATATAATGCCCACACAAGAACTACTGTCCAAAACTGCATCACACAGGTGCCCATTTACTTTTAATGGCTTAGTGGAAGGTGGGCCAATTAAGCCTTCTGGTATTTCTGTAGATTGCAAAGTGTTCACTGCACTCTATCTTATTGTGTGTAGAAGGTTACTGGTTTTGGCTTTCTTGAGTGTTTGGAGGATTCTTTGAATAACTTTAGCTTGATTTTCAGGTCTGGTGCATTTGCTTGCCAAGTGACCAGTTTCACCACAGCGGTAGCATAAGCGTTCTTCAGTTTCAGATGACTTGGCTGGTATGTTTATCGCCATTACAGTAGATGGAGCTGTGCTTTCGTTTTAGTTTTTGAGTTCACTTTTTGCTGAAAGTGCTTGACTTGTTTTCTCAGTGCTTGCACCTCTGGATCCAGATTTGTTGCATTTTCAGGCTGCTCTTCCGGAACTTCCACTTCAGGCTGAGTGTGCGTGGCCAGAGCTGCAAACATTTATTTCACTTCTTTTATTTCTGCTCTCAGATTCTGAATTTATGACTGATTTTTTTCAGCTTGGACCATGTATTGACAGTGGAGACTGACTGGCTGAGCTTTGTTTTGGAAGCCTCATACTCTTCTTCTTTACTGCTTTCTCTCAGCAGATTAAGAAAGTTTGGAGGACGTCCAAGGCACTTAATAGTTTGTAAAGCTACTTCAATCACGGCTATAGCTGTGTCTTCCAGTACTACTGTTAGCAGTGCGTAGCTTTGTTCAAGTGCTTCTCCACGGTACCACCTTTTGTCAACTTGTGTGTTGGCCATGTTTTGGGCTAATGAGCTGTAATGAAATTTATGTGAATGTGACTATTTGGACTTTACACGCAGTAAGTACATTAAATCTACCCCACCGGTGCCTTCGTTTATGTAGCCCACTTGTACTCAAAAGTGTATTTTGATAAGGGCTCCTTCACTTAACTCAAAAGTAGTGAACTTATAAATAAATATTTTAACCTGCTACTCTCAAGTCACTAGTTACCTTTAAAATACAGTAAATTATAACATATAAATGACATCCATGTAAATGTATGTTTAAATTTACTGGGTTAGTAAATTCTTAGAAAAATATTACAAAGTTACATTTGGTGATTTTGATGGTATAACTCATTCAATTGACCATGAATACCTCATGTAAGTGGGTTCACTCACCAGTCACACACACACATACTCACAGGCTGGCTTATTACTACGGTAATAGTTACTGTTGCAGGCCTGAGCTTTGATTGAGAACAGTGAGACCCAAAGCTTTTGGTCACTTCACTATTGTTTGAGCCAAACAAAATATTTAAGTGGTACCTGGGTCATTTTTAGTTCAGTGTCAACTTCACCGGTTGTAAAGGTTAGCAGGAAGTGGGGTGAGGGAAAGGAAGGCCACACGTGTCAAGATTGCATCCCAAAATGGCGACTGGGTCACGTCCAAGCTGGTCCAACCTCTGAGACTCTTCGCGCACTGTGTCCGGCAGAATACTAATTAAAATGTTACTTCTTATGGTCTCTAATGTCTACACAATTTTAGAACCATATTTCCATCCGAAGTAGCCCTCGATAGTAGGCAGATTTAGCTCTACTTTATACACAAGAACACTCACTTAGCTAGTAAATGTTAAAGGTGCCATATGTAGTATTGTGGCCAGAAATGGTACTGCAATCACGGTCAGAATTCTGTAGTCCCCTCCCACTCTCCATGACTGAGGTTGCCAGATACGCAGCTGAATCCAAATCCTCTTCACATTAGCCTTTCCAAACTGACCCTGCCCTTGGTGTTTCTTTATTCTTTTTCTTTTTTTCTTTTCTTAGTTTCCTTTCCTAATAAAGTTGTTTTTATCCCCCCCCACACACACACATGTAAAGCGACTTTGGGTATTTAGAAAAGCGCTATATAAATCCCAGGTATTCATATTATTATTATTATTAAATCCTACTCCAAGGAACTTCAAATGGCAATCGAAGAGTCCTACGCTGTAGGTTTCTCTTGTGTTTGCTTCTTGCAAGATGGTTTACTAAGTAATTATGCCAAATTTTACAGAAGTCGATTAGCCAAATGTATTTTTAAAGTTACACAGCAATATTTTCGTCGGGAGTCGGGACAGATCGTTGGCATTACCCAGCTAAAATGTCTAGTTTGACCGCACGGACCACCATCAAAATAATTTTATATAATAATATATAAATATATATATATCGCATAGGCCTACTTTGATTGCAAGCCAAGGCCAACATTAAAATTACCGCCACATTTCGTTCAGCATAACCCCATGTTGCATCCAACCTAACGCACTGCATTTTCTTCCATGTATACACATCACCATCTTTCAGTGCAAAGTGCAATTTTATCAACCAACCCACGTAATGCAAAAACCACGTTATGCAAAAATCGTATAGCCTACTACCATGTCAATACACAAAGTAGAAAATCATTACATGTAATGCATTATATTGTGCCAAGCAAATACCAACCCATATGTGCCTTATGCACATACAGTACCAGAAACCGCAATTAGCCATGCTAATGTTGGAACACATTTCCTCAGCGTATCAGCATACTGAGAACGAAAAAGGCACTGACACTACCCATATCCACATAGGTTTTATTTGTCGAAAGTATATTTTGCCCTGTCAGTTGGATGACACATCGACATACAGGCCAACGGGCATATATTTCCCCCGTTAGATGTGTCATTGACCGGGCTAGCATGCTAAGCATTTGTTGCACGAACATACTAGCTTTGTTAGACAAGATCATAGACTGTATTGGACACTATAGTTTACATACGACATGTCCATGTCCATGTATTACGAGTAATAAAAAAACGTAAATGCCTTACTTACCTATCAAGGAGGGAACTGGCAAGTTTGGCGTCTTCTCCACCTTCAATCATCTCCATCTTTCAAAGGCATCCCCGATACAAATCCTCGTTTTGTTCCTGGCTTTGTCATGAATAAGTTGAGAATCGTAATGACGCCTTTAGATTTACTAAGGTCTGACATGTTTAGTAACTTTACCAGTGGCAGTAGCTGGACAAAGAGGGTGGTGCGTAACTGGCAACCTGGATGCAACCTAGACTACTGCAATGCACTTCATGCTGGCATTAGCCAAAAAGCTCTCTCCCGGTTGCAGGTAGTCCATAACGCTGCGGCACGACTTTTAACATGGGGGCACAACTTTTTAAACGCGAGCATATAACCCCAATTCTTGAGACTTTGCACTGGCTCCCTCTTCATTTTAGAATTGATTTTAAATTTTTTAATTTTGCTGTTAGGTTTTAAAGCTTTGCATGGACTGGCACCTCATTATATCTCGGACCTCATCCAAATTTACACTCCTGGGCGCGCTCTGAGGTCCGAGAGCCAGCTCCAGCTTGTGGTGCCCAAGACGAGACCTAAAACCAGGGGAGACAGGGCCTTCTCTGTGGTTTGGCCCTAAACTCTGGAACACTCTGCCCCCCCATGTTCGAACTGCTCCCACAGTGGAGTTTTTTAAGTCTCGTCTTAAGACCCACATTTATTCTCTGGCTGTTAACACTACGTGAGTTGTGTGGTCCTCTGCGTTTTTAAATTTTTATTTCTATTTATTGTTTTAATTGGTTTTACCCTTTAAAATAATTTTTAATCATATTAATTTTTATATTGGTTTTATATTGATTTTATATTTATTTATTTTGTTTTTATTCAGTCATTGGTGGAGTTAAGGATAGTATTTGAATCTTGTTTTTAATATTTTTGTGCAGTACTTTGGAAACATTTTGTTATTTTACATGTGCTATATAAATAAAGTGGATTGGATTGGATTGGATTGGATTGGAACACACTCACTGACTTTTTAACTGGTTAAACGGTGGAGGGCGGGGCATCGAAATGAAAACAATAACAAGATTTCGAGTCTATAAATCTTAATTTAGTTAGCACTTCCTGTCAATGAGAAAGGACGCAAAGAAAAAGGCTCCGCTTCTGCTACCGGAGTTTTTGTTAAGTCTGAAGATTTTGACCACTAATTTGCGATCACAGCCACAGGAGAGTCACCTGGCATCTTTGATCTGATTTTGGTCAGTTGAGAGGCATTGATACACTGAAATAAGACGAGTTGGAAGAGCCGTTAGCCTCAAGCCAACGGCGCCTTGCCGCAATTCAAAGCGGTTGCCTAGCAACCAAAAGCTACGGCAAGTTTACAGCTGTTTTAAAGTAATTCCGACGTCGCAGAGTGATATAAGTTGACAGGCTGACACCTCAAATTGATCTCTGAACTGCGCAAGGTACGAAATTGTTTAAAAAACAAGTTAAAAGTGTCGCAAGTCGCTAAAGAAGCAACAGCCGTTAAGACATAAGAGGCACTGACGTCAGCGACTTCCGCGATGCCAAAAGCTAAAGGAAAGATTGACATCCCGAAATGTTCGGTGTCAGCTGACACAGAACACAAATGGGAACAAGATTTGAGGCTGGACACAGGACATGATGGGAATCAAGAAGGGATACTACAAAAACTAGTCCATGAATTTAAAGAAGAAATGAAAGAAGAATGGAAAGAAATGATGGATGGAAAGAAGATATGAAAGAAGAAATGAAATAAATAAAAAAAGATCTGAGAAAAGTAACAACAGAACACAAACAAGATGTGAAAAGTCTGCAGCAAAATATAGAAAGTCTGCAAACTCAGAACACCTCCAGAAAAAATGAAGCCATTGCAATGTGCCAACAAATGAAGACCCTTCAAGAAGACAACTACACGCTGTGGAATATCATAGATGAAATGGATCAGGATAAACGAATGAATGATATCATCGTGACAGGGCACCGAATTAAACCAAGATCCTATGTGAAAGCTGTGAATAATGAAGGTGAACCAGATGAAATGGATATTGTCTCAGCAGAACAGCAAGTGGTCAGCTTTCTGCAATCAAAGGAAATTGAAATTGACATTAATACCATCGAAACATGCATCCCACTGAACGGAAGAAACAACAACGCCACTCCAGTCGTGCTTGTGAAACTCGTAAACAGAAAATCTAAAATGGCATTGCTGAGACAGGGAAAGAAGCTGAAGGGAACAAATGTGCACATTAATGAGCATCTCACAAAACGTAATGCTGGATTCGCCAAGAAAGCACGCAACTTGAGAAAGCAGGGAAAAATCGAGGGAACTTGGAGCGCCAACTGTAAAATCTACATCAAGCTAAATGGAGGTCCAGAAGCAAGAGTATTTGTCCATGACATCAAGGACCTGGACAATTTTTAAAGTTTACACAGCTTTCACAACAACGATGATAATGGACTCTGACAGAAAACAAGCACCTAAATTCAGCATCGACACTACTATGTTCCAAGGGACGACTAAACAAGAAGACCTAGATTCAGGATTGCATCCACCTACACTTATAGAGATTATTGAAACAACATCAAAGATTGTTGAACAAGAAAACATGGAACTAAAACACTTCTGCAACAATGATCACAATAACCAGGATTTGGAAAATGATATAGATCCAGATACAAATTTTTTCTCCCACATCAGTAATAATTGTTTATATTATACAGATGAGAAATATAAAAGCAAAATTAAATGTAACAACAAATTGTCAATTATACATTTTAATAGCAGAAGCTTGTATGCAAACTACAACAACATTAAGAACTTTTTTTGAACACATCAACGAACCCTTCAAAGTGATCGCTGTCACAGAAACATGGATTGATGATAAAAAAGGAATAGATTTTGATCTGGAAGGATATGAACTAAACTACATCAACAGAACCAACAAAAATGGAGGAGTAGTAGCTCTCTATGTGATGAAGAACCTGAACTACAAAGTGGTAAAAAACATAATTTGCTATAGATAATATCTTAGAATGTATAACCATTGAAATATGTCAGGAAAAAAGCAAAAACAATGTCATCAGTTGTATATATAGATCACCTAAATTAAGTATAGAAACATTTGAAGAATGGATCAAGGCAACTTACATGGACAATGGTCAAAAAATAATTGTCTTATGCGGTGACTTTAATATTGACTTATTAAACCCTAACAAGCAAAAGTCTATTGATGAATTCATTGATACAATGTACAGCATCAGTTTATATCCTAAAATCACAAAGCCAAGCAGAATCACAGGACACTGTGCCACACTTATTGATAATATTTTTACCAATGATTTTGATAATAACACTACAAGTACCGTAATTTCCGGACTATAAGCCGCTACTTTTTCCCCTCGTTCTGGTCCCTGCGGCTTATACAAGGGTGCGGCTTATTTACGGCCTGTTCTTCTCTGACACCGACGAAGAGGATTTCGGTGGTTTTAGTACGCAGGAGGAAGACGATGACACAATGATTAAAGACTGACTTTTGTTAGGCTGGTTATTTTGATAACGTACAGGCGAGCACTTTGTATTACTTTGCACCGTTGTATTATTTGTACTCTGCATGAATGCTGTTCGCCATGTCAAAGATGTGAAAGTTTGATTGAATGATTGAAAGATTTATTGTTAATAAATGGGACGCTTTGCGTTCCCAAACAGTCATCTCTGTCCCGACAATCCCCTCCGTGGTAGCAGGAACCCCTATATACTACGGTAATTACACATCAAAACCCTGCGGCTTATAGTCGGGTGCGGCTTATATATGGAGCAATCTGTATTTTCCCCTAAATTTAGCTGGTGCGGCTTATAGTCAGGTGCGGCTTATAGTCCGGAAATTACGGTAGTCTACTTATAACCGACGTTTGTGATCATCTGCCAGTTTTTACAATATATGATGGAAACTACAAGAAGAACATGGAAGACAAAAGGACATTTCGAAGACTGTGCAGAGTGAAGAGTGAAGTGAAGTGAAGTGAATTACATTTATATAGCGCTTTTTCTCAAGTGACTCAAAGCGCTTTACATAGTGAAACCCAATATCTAAGTTACATTCAAACCAGTGTGGGTGGCACTGGGAGCAGGTGGGTAAAGTGTCTTGCCCAAGGACACAACGGCAGTGACTAGGATGGCGGAAGCGGGGATCGAACCTGCAACCCTCAAGTTGCTGGCACGGCCGCTCTACCAACCGAGCTATACCGCCCCAAGAGGATGATTGCTTTCAAAATTGAGCTACAAAAGCAAGATTGGGACAATGTGTACAATGAAAAAGAGGTTGATGAAGCATATGAACATTTCGATAGGTTGATTGGCAACACTAAATTGGCCCTAGTGTGTGAGTGTGAATGTTGTCTGTCTATCTGTGTTGGCCCTGCGATGAGGTGGCGACTTGTCCAGGGTGTACCCCGCCTTCCGCCCGATTGTAGCTGAGATAGGCTCCAGCGCCCCCCGCAACCCCAAAGGGAATAAGCGGTACAAAATGGATGGATGGAAGTTCATAATACTTTATGACAAACATTGTCCATGGAAACAACTCAGTAGTAAGCAGAGAAAGAATAATCAACCATGGATGACAAAAGGATTAAACAATGCTTGTAAGAAGAAGAATACACTATATAGAAAATCCATAGCACAAAGAACTACAGAGGCAGAAATTAAGTACAAAACGTATAAAAAAAAGTTAACAAACATACTACGATCATATAGAAAAGAATATTACAGTGAATTATTGGACAGGAACAAAAATAATATGAGAGCAACATGGGGGATCCTCAATAGCATTATTAAACATGGCACTAAGAGGGATTACCCCTAATACTTCTTAGAAGGAAATAAAAAGAATGACAACATACAGGAAGTAGTTGAAAGCTTCATTAATTACTTTGTAAACATTGGACCAAAATTGGAAGAAAGGATTCCAGACCCAGTTTTAATTGAGGACTATAATGATTCCATAGAGCGAAATCCCAACTCCATGTTCCTCAGTAATGTGACACAGGAGGAAATAGTTACAATTGTGAAAAAATGTAAATCTAAGACTTCAACTGATTGTAACGGAATTGATATGGAAACGATAAAAAAGGTTATAGAAGATATCTCAGGACCATTAATGTATATTAGTAACCTATCATTTAAAACAGGTACATTTCCAAACAAAATGAAAATAGCTAAAGTTGCACCAATTTATAAGACTGGAGACAAACACCAAATTACAAATTATAGACCTGTTTCCCTACTTCCATATTTGTCTAAAATCATTGAAAAACTGTTCAATAACAGATTAGAGAGTTTCACAAACAAAAATAAAATACTCGAAGAGAACCAGTATGGATACAGAGCTAATGTTTCAACTTCAATGGCTTTAATTGAAATTACAGAAGAAATTACCAATGCAATGGATAGTAAAAAATGTGCGGCAGCAGTGTTTATGGATCTAACTAAAGCATTTGACACAATTAATCACAATATTTTAATCAAAAAACTAGAACGATACGGCATCAGATGGTTAGTCTTAAACTGGATAAGAAGTTATCTAACAAACAGGAAACAATATGTGAATCCAGGCGAACACACATCTACAACGCTAAATATATCCTGTGGTGTACCTCAGGGATCAATACTAGGACATAAATTATTCAATCTCTATATAAAGGACATTTGTAAAGGTACAAAAGATTTAAAGTTATTATTATTTGAGGATGATACAACAGCGTTTTGTTCAGGAGAGAACCACAGAAGATAATTCAAATAATAAAAAATTGAAATTAACAAATTAAAAAGATGGTTTGACAAAAACAGACTATCGTTGAATCTCAGTAAAACTAAAATAATGCTATTTGGTAACAGTAGAAGAGAAAGTCAAACACATATACAAATAGACGGAATAAAAATTAAAAGAGTAAATGAAACCAAATTTCTAGGTATAATGATTGATGAGAAATTGAACTGGAAATCTCATGTAAAAAATATACAACATAAAGTAGCAAGAAACACATCAATAATGAATAAAGCAAAACATGTTCTAGACCAAAAATCACTTCATATCCTCTACTGCTCGCTAGTGTTACCATACCTGAGCTACTGTGTAGAAATATGGGGAAATAACTACAAAAGTACACTTCATTCATTAACGGTGTTACAAAAAAGATCAGTTAGAATAATACATAATGTTGGATATAGAGAACATACAAATCCTTTATTTTTTTAATCAAAAATACTGAAATTCCACAACATAGTGAATTTGCAAACCGCTAAAATTATACATAAAGCAAACTATAACCTGCTACCCATGAATATACAACAATTCTTCTCAAAAAAAGAGGAGAAATATAATCTCAGAGAAAAATGTAATTTAAAACATTTGTATGCACTTACAACTCTTAAGACCTTCAGTATATCAGTATGTGGAATTAAATTATGGAATGGATTAAGCAAAGCAATCAAACAATGTACTAATATGATACACTTCAAGAAACTCTTCAAACTTAAAGTGTTTACAAAGTACAAAGAAGAAGAACCATGATAAACATTCTGGATGTATTCCATCCATCCATTCTTTCATTCTCAAAATAATTGTTCTTATCTCATTATATGTAATATGACTTACTTCACCAATTAATTATTTATTTACTTATTTTTATTGTGATTAATTATGGAGTATATTGTGAATAAATTGAGAACAGGAAGTGAACAAAAGTTTTAGCAACTGTTATGTAAAAGAAAAGGGGTATAATTAAATAAGCTCTGCTTCTTCCTACTCCTTTTCGAACATGTTGAAAAGAGAAACTGGAAATTGTGATGTATCATGTGCTTGCATGTTCGAAATAAACTCAAACTCAAACTCAATTTTGAAATGAGCATATCCCGGCTGAAATACCGTTATCAGTTATAGAGGTATTCGAAAATAACATTATTTAAAAATGCCTTTTGACATATCAGGGCCATTTAATGACTTGACATTAAATTAACATATGGCACTTTTAAGACACATGAGCTGAAAAGTTTTTACCTCACGGTAAACACTTGTTGCAGGACGATCTTTCGTTGTGGAAAAGGGTCCATCTGCACTCTAAGGAGTTCATAACTGACTAAAGATTTAACTGCCCAAAACCTTGTCTAGACAGGACAAACCGTAACACACGTTGTTCTTTTTTCCCTTGTACTTGTTCCTTTTGCAGTCAAGCTACATTCTACCTTCAATACTGCTTTCGGTTACACAGAGCATACAATAATACAAAGCTAAGTGACGTAAACACATGGCACTTCCTGTTTACCCTTCAAATTAAAAATAGATAAATATATCGGCTGTATTTTACAAATATTTATATCCAGGTACTTTTAAACGTTTTTAACACATCAATACATAAATTAAATAGGATTTTAGCGATTAATAACATATGAAACTAATTTATGCTTTTTAACTATTTTGAAACTATACTTAGTATTTGTATTCGTATTAGTGTATTTATAGTTCACCCTGGTCATATACAGTAATCCAAAAGCTTTCCAACAATGTTTTCTGAACATATCCACTTCTTTGCAACCCTTGTTGTCATGTAAACCCCGAGTCAAAAAAGTAGGACACTACTGGCAAGTCCAATCAGTTGCAGCCTGAGCTGTGATGCAAAGTCAAGCACTGGATCACACCATTTAAGGCCTACTGAAATGAATTTTTTTAATTTAAACGGGGATAGCAGATCTATTCTATGTGTCATACTTGATCATTTCGCGATATTGCCATATTTTTGCTGAAAGGATTTAGTATAGAACAACGACGATAAAGATCGCAACTTTTGGTATCTGATAAAAAAAGGCTTGCCCCTACCGGAAGTAGCGTGACGTAGTCAATTGAACATATACGCAAAATTCCCTATTGTTTACAATGATGGCCGCATGAAGTGAGAGAGATTCGGACCGAGAAAGCGGCAATTTCCCCATTAATTTGAGCGAGGATGAAATATTTGTGGATGAGTAAAGTGCAAGTGAAGGACTAGTGGGGAGTTGAAGCTATTCAGATAGGGAAGATGCTGTGAGAGCCGGGGGTGACCTGATATTCAGCTGGGAATGACTACAACAGTAAATAAACACAAGACATATATATACTCTATTAGCCACAACACAACCAGGCTTATATTTAATATGCCACAAATTAATCCTGCATAAAAACACATGCGTGTTTGTTACGCTAGCTCCTTGCTCCTCTGCTAGCTCCTAGCTCCATAGAACCCGCCAATACAATTCAAACACCTGATCAACACACACAATCACTCAGCCCAAAAGACCGTTCACCTAACCCAAGGCTCATAAAGCTTATATATTTTTAAAAAGTTACGTACGTGACGCGCACATACGGTCAAGCTATCAAATGTTTAGCAGCCAAGGCTGCATACTCACGGTACCTGATATTCAGCTGGGAATGACTACAACAGTAAATAAACACAAGACATATATATACTCTATTAGCCACAACACAACCAGGCTTATATTTAATATGCCACAAATTAATCCTGCATAAAAACACCTGCGTGTTTGTTACGCTAGCTCCTAGCTCCTCTGCTAGCTCCTAGCTCCATAGAACACGCCAATACAATTCAAACACCTGATCAACACACACAATCACTCAGCCCAAAAGACCGTTCACCTAACCCAAGGTTCATAAAGCTTATATATTTTTAAAAAGTTACGTATGTGATGCGCACATACGGTCAAGCTATCAAATGTTTAGCAGCCAAGGCTGCATACTCACGGTACCTGATATTCAGCTGGGAATGACTACAACAGTAAATAAACACAAGACATATATATACTCTATTAGCCACAACACAACCAGGCTTATATTTAATATGCCACAAATTAATCCTGCATAAAAACACCTGCGTGTTTGTTATGCTAGCTCCTAGCTCCTATGCTAGCTCCTAGTTCCATAGAACACGCCAATACAATTCAAACACCTGATCAACACACACAATCACTCAGCCCAAAAGACCGTTCACCTAACCCAAGGTTCATAAAGCTTATATATTTAAAAAAAAGTTACGTACATACGCAAAAAAAAGTTGCGCACATACGGTCAAGCGATCAAATGTTTAGAAGCCAAAGCTGCATACTCACAGTAACACGTCTGCGTCTTTGTCATCCAAATCAAAGTAATCCTGGTAAGAGTCTGTGTTGTCCCAGTTCTCTACAGGCGTCTGTGTATCGAAGTCAAAAGTCCTCCTGGTTAGAGTCTCTGTTATCCGAGTTCTTCCATCTTGACTGCATCTTTCGGGAATGTAAACAAAGAAGCGCCGGCTGTGTACTGTTGTTGCTGACTACGTTCGAAAAATACGTCTATTTCGCACCGACAACTTTCTTCTTTGCTTGCTCAGCTTCCTTCTCCATAATGCAATGAACATGATTGCAACAGATTCACGAACACAGATGTCCAGAATACTGTGGAATTATGAAATGAAAACAGAGCTTTTTCGTATTGGCTTCAATGTGGAAGGCATACCCGTGTTCGCCGGGCTACGTCACGCGCATACGTCATCCTCAGAGGCGTTTCGAACCGGAAGTTTAGCGGCAAATTTAAAATGTCACTTTATAAGTTAACCCGGCCGTATTGGCATGTGTTATAATGTTAAGATTTCATCATTGATATATAAACTATCAGACTGCGTGGTCGGTAGTAGTGGGTTTCAGTAGGCCTTTAAAGCACCAGTCTGCTGGCTGTTGATGCTGCTGCAAGCAAGAAGCCGGGGGGGGGGGGGGGGGGGGGGGGGGATGTGGAGACACATTTCACACCGCAATTCTCCAGTGACAGCAGGAATTAGTGAGCTGAGAAAAGATGGAACAGCAAAAAAAGAAAGCGAGAAAAGCAACAGCAATTGTGGTTTATGTAACTGCATAGTTTTATGGATTATATAAAATGGGAAAACTACTGTATAACCGCGATAATAAACTATTGTTCATCTAATACATCTCTGACAGAGCATTATTTTGTTTGCAAAGGATCTCATTATATTGTGCCCACCAGGTTTTACACCTCATGCACAACTACAACACGCTAATGGCAGTGGTTGGAGGGCTTTGTCACAGCTCCATATCAAGACTGAAGGACACCACCTCCCATGTACCCAATGAAGTCATCAAGGTAAACAATGTGCATTTTGTAGCAATCAATATTAGTTGTGGTATGCATTGTTGATTTAATGTATACATTAAGAAACATTACATGTTTAAGTTTGAACATTTCAACATGTCTGAAAAGGAGTTAAAAGAAGTATTGAATTATTCCTCTTTTTCTATACTTTTACTGATATACCATATTTTCCGAACAATAAGGCGCACCTAAAATATTTGACAGTGCGCCTAATGTACGGAATAATTCTGGTTTTGCTTACCGACTTCAAAGTTATTTTATTTGGTACATGGTATAATGATAAGTGTCACCAGTGGATGGCAGTCAAACATAAGAGATACACATAGACTGCAATATGATGGCAGTCACACATAAGAGTATGTGTAGACTGCAATATTACTCAAGTAAAGAACACCAACATTGTATATGCTCCATTGAAATTATAGAACATTACACACGGCGCTCAAAAATCTATCAAAATGTTTTAGTACGACTTTGATAAGCTATGAAGCCGCACCTCTTGATGGATTGTACTGTGCTTCCACATACGAGTATTATTATGGTGTGTGTATAAGGTAAGACATATTATCTGGCTTTTTGTTTCGCAATACTATGCAAAATCAACTTTTCTTACCTTCTGGTACCTGCTTATCTGTATTTGGGATCTGCATTAGTCCTGAAAAACTGTGCCTTAGTCTATAAGCTTCTTATTTTTCTCTACCTTCTTGTTATAGGACATTCATCCTCCACTGTTGCGATTTCTAATGAAAGTAGTGTAAAGTTCTTATTTGTACTGTGTCTGCCATGAAAGCGCTAAAACATTCCATAGTGTAGTGTAGTGAGTTTACATTATTCACCCAAGGAACTTTAGTTAATAGAGAGTTCCGGTCGGAGGGTTTTTCACAGGACACATTTCTGGCGTTGTTGCACTAGTGAGCCACAGATGAGGAGACGCTGCTCCGTTATTGATTAAGTAAAGTCGGAATGTCATTAAAACAGTTAGCTCCATCTTTTGACACTTCTTCCACTCCCGTCCTTGCACGCTACACCGGTACAACAAAGATGACGGGGAGAAGACGCTGTCGAAGGTGAGCCACGTAAATAAGACCGCCCACAAAACGGCGCATCCTGAAGCTACTGTCAGAAAGCGGCTTGAAGATGGTCTGTAAAACATCATCTATGCAACATTTTGACCAAAGAACCACCTTTACATGTTATGTAGACCACAAGGAAGTGTTTTCAATTTAGAAAACAATTATAATAATATGACTCCTTTAATGCACCCAATAATCCGGTGCGCCTTATACATGAAAAAAGATCGAAAATAGACCATTCATCGGCAGTGCGCCTTATAGTCCGGTGCGCCCTATAGTCTGTAAAATACGGTAGTTAATTCGCACCAAATGTTAAACATGTTGACACTTACAATATTTCATTTTAATTTAAAATGTGTTTAATCACTGTTCTTAGGTGTTACCATTTGTTTGGATAGGAAATAATGTACAACGTGTAGGAATGAATGAATAATGTGTTTATAGAGTAATGAAATAGGGAAAGGTGTTGGAAAAAAATAAGATACTAATAAATAAATATTGATAAAAATCAAAAAACAAAGAAATTAAAGTTACAATAAAGGACATACCTTAAGCAATAACTTATCGGTAATGATCAAAGGATTAAATATATTGCTTGATATTGTTGAACGTTATTGTCGTGTTGTTATAATCAATTGTTGATGACTTCAAGCTCCGTCAAGTCTTTGTGTGTTGTGTCCTTGATTTCCTTGCAGTGGAGATGATGTCATCTTTAATATTTGTCCAATGTCAAACTAATATGTGTTTAAGGGAAGTAAATCATCTCCCACTTTCTCCTCAGGTGTTAAATGAAATTACAGACCTGCTGTCCTCCTGTCGAAACTTTGATAACTACAGACAAGCATTCAACAGGTGTGCAGGTTTTAAAATCCCCATCCTTGGGGTTCACCTCAAAGACCTAATTTCAGTCAACGAGGCAATGCCGGACTATGTGGAGGACAATAAAGTCAACATCCAGAAGCTCCAGGCGCTCTACAGCCACATTAACGAGCTGATCCAGCTCCAGCAGATCCCCCCTAAGCTGGACGCCAACAAAGACCTCGTCCATCTGCTGACGGTAGTGCCCACCCACCACTTGAACACTCTCGCTTGAGTTTTAGCATCTTGTACTTCAGACATGCAGATGAGTGTGTTAGAACATGTGGATTGTCTGCATGTGTGTGGGTGTGATGAGAGTCTCAGATCTATGAGTGTGTGTGGGTGACAAAATTGGTGTGAATGAGAGGGAATTCAAAATGCTGTGAGCCGTACTTGTGTGTCATCAATGAACGACTGAATAAGCGCTTGAAAATATGCTCTTCTTACCATGTGACCTGATTTCTGCCTCATCTAAAAAATGTGTCTCTGACGTCCGTCTCTGTCCATGCAGCTGTCCTTGGACCTTTACTACACCGAGGATGAAATCTATGAACTCTCCTATGCTCGGGAGCCCAGACACTGTAAAACCACTGTGAGTAATGGATGCACTTATTAAGGGTGCTGTTTGCAACTTCCTCACAGTAACATTTTTCAAATAAAAAACTATAACAAAAACACCACCGGCTATCTTATAATAAATGATTGGTGTTTACGGCGGTCACTCACCAAGTCTCGTCAACACATATGCGCAGGGAGCGCGTGCACACATACAAAAACAGTCTAAGAGAAGCAACGAACAATTTGCAGTCATGTTGTTCTTATGATATAATATACTTTCAATGATAGCTAACGCTAACTATCCAAATTGCTCTTATTAGATAAAAAAAACCTCAAGCTAATGTGCGTACATGTACGTACGCGATGACGTAAAACGTATTTACATATGAGAAGCCGTGAGAGAGCGGGATTTACTGTGTAAAATACATTGGAAAGTTTGCGCCCTCGATGCATCTGTGTAAATGTTGGAAACAGCCCCTTTAATTATTGCTCATAAGCACACATTTATGGTCACAGCATATAACATACATCATCCACACGATTCAAGAACTGTATCAGGGATTCTACCTCAAACAAATATTATACATTGACACCACAAGGGCAATATATAAATTGGAATGTTTGTATTAGATATATCTCTACATTTGCGTTTTAATCAGAAAGCATGAGAGAATCAAGTTTGTTCAGTGGAACACGTAGTTGTCTATTTTTATAGGCAGATTTCTTTTTTGAGTCTCCCTATAATGAGATTGTATACAGTATATGAGTACATAATGATATATGAAACACATTTACAAATGTATTTACATGATCTGAGAGAAAGACTAGGGCGAAGCTACAACTTTTAGCAAGTTAGCTTAGCTCACCATTAAAAAAAAAAACAATCGGCTAATAAATAAACACTTTAAAAGCTTTACACATGCCCTTTATGTGAAATAAATGAAATATAAAAGACATTTAAAGTGCATCTGGAAATGTATTATTATAGTAGTAGATATACATTTTGAGGCAGATGTTGAACGGCTAGCTAAAAAAATATATGTATATGTTATTATATGATAGTGATTTTGATGATAATCATTTATTATTGATAGTATTATATTCCAATATAAAAGTAATATTTATTAGATATACATAGGGATGATGTTTGATAAGAAATTATCGAGTTCGAGCCTATTATCGAATCCTCTTATCGAACCGATTCCTTATCGATTCTCTTATCGAGTCCAGATAGGTTGTTGTATATAGAAAAAAACACACAATATTTGGTTTAACAAAAGCTCACTTTTATTATATAAGAAAAAAATAAAATCTAATAAATCAATAAATATTGACTGTTACCCCCCTAAAAAAATAAAATATAAAAAATAAATATTGACTGTTGTTACCCAAAGTATATTAAGTGGGATTTTTCAGAAAAACAAATATATACAGTAACACAAAAACAACCTGTCTCTGTGATCACTATATGTGTATAAATAATACTATAGTGTTAAATAAAATCAGTCCCTTGGGCACAAAACTGAAAATAATACAGCTCTCCAAAAAGTGCACTTCTGCTGCTATTTGACATAACTGTTTGTTATGATGCTTTGACATTTTTGCACTTTATTTCTTTATTGAAAGAAAATTCTATGAAGAGAAAAGTTGTTTGCAAATGTGGTTACAATGCTAAAAAATGAAAAGTTAAAGCTAAAAAAAGAAATACACTTTATTGAGTTAAAATCTTTCTTTATAGGGGGAAAGATGTGATGTTATGAGGAGTCGGCAACCCGCGGCTCCGGAGCCGCATGCGGCTCTTTGACCACTCTGATGCGGCTCAGCTGCATACTTACCGACCCCCCCCCCCCCCCCCCCCCCCCCGATTTTTCCAGGACACTTATGGATCTCAGTGCCTCTCCTAGATAACTCCCAGGGCAAATATAATCCTATTTTCACTCTAAATACTAAATTAAGGGCGTGCCCTAATTGCACTGCAGTAATTGTCCTCTATAGCATTTACAAACAGCGTGCCAGCCCGGCCACATGTTGTATGTAGCTTTTACTTGCACACGTAGGAGACAGCAAAGCATACCTAGTCATCAGCCACACAGTTTACACTGACGGTAGCCGTACCGTATAAAACAACTTTAACACTGTTACGTTACAAATATGCGCCACACTGTGAACCCACACCAAAAAAGAATGAAAAACACATTTCTGGAGGACATCCCACTGTAACACAACATAAACACAACACAACCAATACCCATAATCCCATGCAGCCCTAACTCTTCCGGTCTAGATTATACACCCCCGCTACCACAAAACCCCCCCACACATCAACCCCCCCCCCCCCCCCTCTGTGCGTCGGTTGAGCGGAAGAGTTAGTGCTGCATGGGATTCTGTGTATTTGTTGTGTTGTGTTTATGTTGTGTTACAGTGCAGATGTTCTCCAGAAATGTGTTTGTCATTCTTTTTTGGTGTGGGTTCAAAGTGTGGCGCATATTTGTAACGTAACAGTGTTAAAGTTGTTTTATACAGTACGGCTACCGTCAGTGTAAGCCAGACCTGGGCATTCTGCGGCCCGCGGGCCGCATCCGGCCCTTTGTACGTCCCTGTCCGGCCCGCGTGAGGCCAATTATAAATTACAAAATACATTTAAAAAAGTATCTATTTCGAGTGTGCAATACAACGGTGCTGCTTTTGTTTTGAAAAGCGTTATTTGTATTACTTCCGTGTGGACGTATGCTCGTGCGCGCAGCGGCAATCACAAATACAAAATAAATTTTAAAAAACATCTTTGTCGTGCGTGCAATACAACTGTGCTGCTTTTATTTTGAAAAGTGTTATATGTGCGTATGTCCTGTGAGGGAAGGCGCACAGCGACATGCCCGGTTATCCCCGAGACGCTAAAAAGAGAAAAGTTGATGACGAATGGCGTGTTTTAAAAAAGACATGGACTGCCAAGTAAAGGTAAAGCCGTGTGCTTAATTTGTGGTACACACGTTGCTGTGTTTAAAGAATATAGTGTAACGACCTGCTAAAGTAGATGTTGTCTTCTTGAGTTACTTAAATGAGAAGTGAGGAGACGTGCGTGTGGAAGGAACGAGATATGTTGAGCTGTGTTAGTATAGCTTGCTTAATAAAAGTTTAAAAATTGCGTCAGACTTGGTGTGCACTTCTTCTGGACGCTACAATTGATGTCAGAAGTAAAACTTTGCGCATACTGCACTGTTTGTGTGCTACGTCATCGGGAGGTACGTGCCACGTGAGGAGCTCGCTGCAAAGAGAGAGAGAGAGACAGAGAGAGACTGAGAGAAAGAGAGAGAGAGGCAGCGTTTACAGGTGCAGCCACGCTGCTTGCCACGGGGGGAATTCCGCCCTCAATAAAGACTCCCAGGTTTGATGGCAAGGCGAACTGGGAGGCATTTCATCCCACTTGTGACATCAATTGTAGCGTCCAGAAGAAGTGCACACCAAGTCTGATGCTCTTTTTAAACTTTTATTGAGCATGCTATACTAACACAGCTCAACTTATCTCGTTCTTTCCAAAAGGAAAACCAATCCTCACTCCTCATTTCCGCAACAGCAACGCTTCCTCCTTCTTCGCCAATCACCTTACAGGCGTGCTACGTTCACAACAAAGAGGATGCAGCATGAAGTGACAGAAATTGAAATTTTTGTATTGTAATATACATCAGGAAGTGTTGTGTAAGAAAGTGTTAAAAATAAAACCATCAAAAGCCATCTGCTTTTGTATAAAGATAAGTTAGGTTAAATGAAAATATTATTATTATCTATCTTACGGTATATCAAAAATAATTTGTGCAAAATGTAATTGAAATATTGTCGGTGCGGCCCTCCAGTAGTGCTCGGGTTGCTCATGCGGCCCCCGGTAAAAATTAATTGCCCACCCCTGGTGTAAGCTGTGTGGCTGCTGAGTTAGTACGCCTTGCTGTCACTAACGTGAGCAAGCCGAAGCTGCATTCTACATGTGGCCGAGCAGGTACACTGTTTGGGCAGGCTGTAGAGGGCACCAAAAGCAGTGCCATCTCTCCCTGATATTCGGGAGTCTCCCGGAAATAATGAGAGGGTTGGCAAGTATGACGCTATCAAGCGCCATTGATTTAAATCTCGCGGGCCGCACTGACATCACATTTCCATATTAAAGTGCGTGCCGGTGCGTGTGTCTGAGACCCCTGGTTAACATAGCACAAAGCAATTAAAGCTTTATATGCGGTGTTTTTCATTTTAAATTAAATAATTTTTTTTGTGGCTCCCATTATTTTCTTTAATTTGTGAAAATTG
This sequence comes from Entelurus aequoreus, assembly GCF_033978785.1. Lineage (NCBI taxonomy): Eukaryota > Metazoa > Chordata > Actinopteri > Syngnathiformes > Syngnathidae > Entelurus > Entelurus aequoreus. The sequence goes on from NC_084733.1 coordinate 57,463,366, forward strand.
CCAAAATGGCTTTTTGAGTGGTAAAGGTTGCCGACCCCTGAGCTAGGGAATATAACAACTACACTACCCAGCATGCAACGGGAGTGACGAGCATGCGTGGTAGCCCCGAAAAGTGTTGTTGCATGTCGTCACCCGTGAAAGTAAACGTCAAGAACTCAGCCAACACGCCTCGTCTGCATTATTTATAATTAGACAGACAACACATATACAGTGTGATTTTGTTTTGTTTACAAGGAAAGAAAAACAAAAGTTGAAAAAGGGAGATGTCATATATGTTGTATACCTGTATATATGTATGTGCTGCGGTTGCTTTAAGAACGTTGTGACAGCTGCCGTAAAGGAGGTGCGTTGCTCGCCTGGTTGCTATGTTTCCGGTTGGTCGTAAAAGTGTTTGTCATGTGTTGGTACCCTGCTCAAATCTCTCAGTAAAGTTATTCATTGGATTATACCTTTTGTTTTGAACTTTATTATTCCATTGTTTTTCCTGCTTTCCCTATCTGCGCCTAATGACTGAGCTACGTGACGTAAATTCTTGTGATGTCTCAAGGGGCATTTCTGGTCGGGATGGGATTTGTTCCGAGGGATTCGAATAAAGAACCAACTCTTTTTCTTTACTATAGTGGTCTCGATAACGGGTACCGGTTCTCAAAAAGGGATTCGAGTCCGAGGACTCGGTTCTTTTCTTATCGAACAACCGGGAAAACCGGTTTCGAGTATCATCCCTAGATATACATAAATATAGGGACAAGAGGTAGAAAATGGATGGATGGATGGAACTATAACTATGGCTTGGTTGGTAAAACGGCCCTGTCAGCTTCCGCCATCCGAGTCACTGCTGTCCTTAGGCAAGACAATTTACACAAAATGTAGCTTAAAGATGTAGATAATGGGTTTCACTATGTAAAGCACTTTGAGAAAAGTGCCATATAAACAATAATTCAATTCAATATTATTTGCGTTGAAGGTTCGTGGTCGAAGCATCACTAGCTAGCTAAAAATACAAAACCAGTGAAGTTGGCACGTTGTGTAAATGGTAAATAAAAACAGAATACAATGATTTGCAAATCCTTTTCAACTTATATTCAATTGAATAGACTGCAAAGACAAAATATTTAATGTTTAACTGAGAATTTTTTTTTTTTTTTCAAATAATCAGAATTTAGTGGCAGCAACACATTGCAAAAAAGTTGGCACAGGGGAATTTTTACCACTGTGTTACATGGCCCTTCCTTTTAACAACGGGGCGGTATAGCTCGGTTGGTAGAGTGGCCGTGCCAGCAACTTGAGGGTTCCAGGTTTGATCCCCGCTTCCGCCATCCTAGTCACTGCCGTTGTGTCCTTGGGCAAGACACTTTACCCACCTACTCCCAGTGCCACCCACACTGGTTTAATTGTAATTTAGATATTGGGTTTCACTATGTATAAGCGCTTTGAGTCACTAGAGAAAAGCACTATATAAATATACTTCACTTCATTTAAACACTCCGTAAACATTTGGGAACTGAGGAGACCAATTTTTGCTGCTTTTCGGGTGGAATTCTTTCCCATTCTTGCTTGATGTACAACTTAAGTTGTTCAACAGTCCGTCGTCTCCGTTGTGGTATTTGACGCTTCATAATGTGCCACACATTTTCAATGAGAGACAGGTCTGGACTACAGGCAGGCCAGTTTAATACCTGCAGTCTTTTACTACGAAGCCACATTACAACACTAACACGTGCAGAATGTGGCTTGGCATTGTCTTGCTGAAATAAGCAGGACAATTGGTGTTTACATGAAAAAGACGTTGCTTGGATGGCAACATATGTTGCTCCAAAACCTGTATGTACCTTTCAGCATTAATGGTGCCTTCACAGATGTGTAAGTTACCCATGCCTTGGGCACTAATACACCCCCATACCATCACAGATGCTGGCTTTTGAGCTTTGCGCCTATAACAATCCAGATGGTTCTTTTCCTCTTTGGTCCGAAGGACACGACGTCCACAGTTTCCAAAAACAATTTGGAAATGTGGACTCGTCAGACCACAGAACACTTTTCCACTTTGCATCAGTCCATCTTAGATGAGCTCGGGTTCAGTGAAGCCGGCGGCGTTTCTGGGTGTTGTTGATAAATGGCTTTCGCTTTGCATAGTACAGTTTTAACTTACAGATGTAGCGACAAACTGTAGTTACTGACAGTGGTTTTCTGAAGTGTTCCTGAGCCCATGTGGTGATATTCTTTACACACTGATGTCTGTTTGTGATGCAGTACCGCTTAAAGGATCATAGGTCACGGGCATTCAATGTTGGTTTTTGGCCTTATCCAGATTCTCTGAAACTTTTGATGATATTACGGACCGTAGATGGTGAAATCTCTAAATTCCTTGCAATAGCCTGTTGAGAAATGTTGTTCTTAAACTGTTCGACAATTTGCTCACACATTTTTTCACAAAGTGGTGAGTCTCGCCCCATACTTGTTTGTGAATGACTGAGCATTTCATGTAAGCTTCGTTTATACCCAATCATAGCACCCACCTGTTCCCAATTAGCCTGTTCACCTGTGGGATGTTCCAAATTAGTGTTTAATGAGCATTCCTCAACTTTCTCAGTCTTATTTGCCACTTGTGCCAGCTTTTTTGAAACATGTTTCAGTTATAAAATTCCAAATAAGCTAATATTTGCAAAAAATAACAAAGTTTACCAGTTAAGTATTTTGTATTTGCAGTGTATTCAATTGAATATAGGTTGAAAAGGGTTTGAAAATCATTTTATTCTGTTTTTATTTACGATTTACACAATGTGCCAACTTCACTGGTTTTGGGTTTTGTATATGTATAATTTAATCATGATTTTGGTGATCGATATGTATTTCACATCAGAATGTTATTTGTTTTATCTGCTAACCCTGTTTAGGAAAATAACTCGAAGAGTACCTACATTGATGTTCCTCTTTTTTTAAGTATAAATGTTGCTACGATGTTGAATATGCTTGTTAAAAAATGTCGAAGCCTCAGATTTTATAAGGTACATGGATTTGGGAGTTAACTTGCAGACATTTTGGATGCCTCTGAAGGCTGTATTTTGCCGTCTTTTTTAACAGTAGACACACTGTGACATCACATTGTGACAGACGTACTTATGTGGCATTCCTGTGAATGCTGTCGGCCAGCCTCCTTACCCTGCTGTGCCGAAACTGTTAGCCAGTCTCCCTTGTCATTCCTTCTCGTCTCATGCAGCCCACGCCTGCTCTGATGTATATACAAACCCCGTTTCCATATGAGTTGGGACATTGTGTTAGATGTAAATATAAACGGAATACAATGATTTGCAAATCATTTTCAACCCATATTCAGTTGAATATGCTACAAAGACAACATATTTGATGTTCAAACTGATAAAACATTTTTTTTTTTTGCAAATAATCATTAAATTTAGAATTCAATGCTAGCAACACGTGACAAAGAAGTTGGGAAAGGTGGCAATAAATACTGATAAAGTTGAGGAATGCTCATCAAACACTTATTTGGAACATCCCACAGGTGAACAGGCAAATTGGGAACAGGTGGGTACCATGATTGGGTATAAAAGTAGATTCCATGAAATGCTCAGTCATTCACAAACAAGGATGGGGCGAGGGTCACCACTTTGTCAACAAATGCGTGAGCAAATTGTTGAACAGTTTAAGAAAAACCTTTCTCAACCAGCTATTGCAAGGAATTTAGGGATGTCACCATCTACGGTCCGTAATATCATCAAAGGGTTCAGAGAATCTGGAGAAATCACTGCATGTAAGCAGCTAAGCCCATGACTTTCGATCCCTCAGGCTGTACTGCATCAACAAGCGACATCAGTGTGTAAAGGATATCACCACATGGGCTCAGGAACACTTCAGAAACCCACTGTCAGTAGCTACAGTTGGTCGCTACATCTGTAAGTGCAAGTTAAAACTCTCCTATGCAAGGCGAAAACCGTTTATCAACAACACCCAGAAACGCTGTCGGCTTCGCTGGGCCTGAGCTCATCTAAGATGGACTGATACAAAGTGGAAAAGTGTTCTGTGGTCTGACGAGTCCACATTTCAAATTGTTTTTGGAAACTGTGGACGTCGTGTCCTCCGGACCAAAGAGGAAAAGAACCATCTGGATTGTTAAAGGCGCAAAGTTGAAAAGCCAGCATCTGTGATGGTATGGGGGTGTATTAGTGCCCAAGACATGGGTAACTTACACATCTGTGAAGGCGCCATTAATGCTGAAAGGTACATACAGGTTTTGGAGCAACATATGTTGCCATCCAAGCAACATTACCATGGAGGCCCCTGCTTATTTCAGCAAGACAATGCCAAGCCACGAGTTACATCAACGTGGCTTCATAGTAAAAGAGTGCGGGTACTAGACTGGCCTGCCTGTAGTCCAGACCTGTCTCCCATTGAAAATGTGTGGCGCATTATGAAGCCTAAAATACCACAACGGAGACCCCCGGACTGTTGAACAACTTAAGCTGTACATCAAGCAAGAATGGGAATGAATTCCACCTGAGAAGCTTATAAAATGTGTCTCCTCAGTTCCCAAATGTTTACTGAGTGTTGTTAAAAGGAAAGGCCATGTAACACAGTGGTGAACATGCCCTTTCCCAACTACTTTGGCACGTGTTGCAGCCATTAGATTCGAAGTTAATTATTATTTGCAAAAAAAAAATAAAGTTTATGAGTTTGAACATCAAATATCTTGTCTTTGTAGTGCATTCAACTAAATATGGGTTGAAAAGGATTTGCAAATCATTGTATTGCGTTTATATTTACATCTAACACAATTTCCCAACTCATATGGAAACGGGGTTTGTAAAATGAATACTTCCCATGTTTACTTGTCCTCAGTTTACACAGGACTGTTTGATCAACATGAAATTGGATTAGTTGCTAAATTCTGACAAAAAAGACGGCACCATTGCGACATTACTACTTGGTCTTCGGGGGCCACAAGAGAAGGTAGGAATCGTAGGATAAAGTAACATTTTCATCTAATCGTGGCATTCGCACAATAACACCGACATGCAGTGAAATAAACGCTGGTAAAAGCAGCTTTATCGAATGCAGCATTGTGCACCACAGATGGTGTACCTAATATTTTGACCAATGACTACTGTTTATGAAGTTTATTTTTGACTATGTATGAAATAAAATAGCGTTGATATTCGTCTTCAAGATATATATTTAACAGTGTACATTTTAATATTATAATATTCTGATACTGAAGAGGGTAGGGTATTGAAGGGTTTCATTTGCATATATATACAGTATACATATATATATATATATATATATATATATATATATATATATATATATATATATATATATATATATATATATATATATATATATATATGTATATATATATATATATATATATATATATATATATATATATATATATATATATATATATATATATATATATATATATATACAGTATATAAAGATAGATGTATAGATAATATATATGTATTACATAAGCACCTCTACATAGGGAAATACAGTGTTCATAACATATATTTATGGGTTACTCAAGCTTGTTTTTCAACTATTAATGGATTTCCCATCAGCCAGCCACCCCCTCTAGACCTCCAGTGGTTGTGGACTGGGTATCAGGAGTTGCTCCCAAACCTGACCCCCGAACCATCAGCAAACACGTGCAGAGGATGGTGGATGTAAGTACAGTAGTTTGTATTTATAAGCGTACTCATAGCAGCTTTGTGCTGTTTATTAATTGTCGAGCAATGTTTACCTCTTCACAGTCCGTGTTTAAGAACTACGATCACCACGAGAACGGCTTTATTTCTCAAGAGGACTTTGAGAAAATTGCTGCCAGTTTCCCCTTCTCCTTCTGTGTCATGGACAAAGATAAGTGAGTGCTGGGGAGTTATTTGTAGTGACGAGTGCGGCAACAGGAAACGTGAAGTAGCTGCAAACCTAACCATAACCTCACCACTTTATATTCTCAGTCTATTTTTTCGCAAGCATACACACTTACACAGAGCTCACAGACCACAGAAAAAACAAGCTATCCCTTTAATCTGCCCGATTGCATATAATCGTTTGCATTGTATGAATTGTATAATTGGCTTTTTTGTGTGTTTTTGGCAGAAAGGGTCTTGTCAGTAGAGATGAGATCACAGCTTATTTCATGCGTGCCAGTGTCATCTGCTCCAAACTGGGCCTTGGCTTTGTCCACAACTTTCAGGAGACGACGTACATGAAGCCCACCTTCTGCGACAATTGCTCAGGATTTGTAAGCCATACCTCACGTACTTGCAAGAAAATACAAAAATAAAACAAGAACATATCTGCTTTACTGTCTGCTTTCTACAACGTGTCCTTCACAGCTGTGGGGCGTCATCAAGCAAGGCTACAGATGCAAAGGTCAGTGTTCAACCATTACTCATGCGTTGGCTATTGACTGGAGGGGTTGTTGACACTGCATCGTCACAGCTACCTGCGCAATGCGATTCAATCCAAGAACTGTATAGAAGATTCTGCCTTTACAAAGATCATTAACCCTTTGGAGTCCAGGGTAGGTCATAGCGTATTCACGTTCCTTTGTGTTTACCTTTATACAGTGACAGCCATGGGGAGACCCTGTTTTGCATGAAGAAGCAGATGTAAAATGTCAATTAATAAATGACAGGGCGCTTTATATGACATTTTACCACAAACTTATTCCTAACCGCTTCCTGCTCCAACAACACTAAGAATACAATGGAATATTTCTATTAACTTTCCGCACAGTGGCCTAGTGGTTAACATGTAGGTCACACAGTCAAGAGATCAGGGAGATCTGGATTTAAATCTCCATTTGGACATCTCTGTGTGGAGTTTGCATGTTCTTACGTCAGCATTTGCATGCATGCGTGGGTTTTCTCCAGGTACTCCAGCTTCCTCCCACATCCCAAAAATCTGCATGTTAGGTAGATTGAAGGCTTTAAATTGTCAGTAGGTATGAATGTGAGCGCTTTGAGTACCTTGAAGGTAGAAAAGCAGTATAAAAGTGTAATCCATTTACCATGTTCCTCATAGACCACATCACAGTTACCTGCCTTCACAGGGCCGTTTGTAAAAGTGAGATCACATAAATGTATAATTGCCTCATGATATTATCACACAATTAGCCTTTCATTTGATTAGCATTATTTAGTAAAAAATGAATTGAAAACTTGCTTTGAAAACAAAAGTCAACGTGACAAGGAGATATTGAAATTCAACCTGGAATGACTTGTTGCATCAAATAATATTAAGTTAAGAAGAAATTCAGTTGCAAGCGGTACATTTATTAAAAATAGAAACTCTAAAGTGGCTCATTGACGCACATTATTTCCAGGCTTTTACGGGCCACACTGAATGGTGCGGCAGGCCATATTAAACAAGCGTGGATTAGATTTTGTTTTAAATGTACTCTAAATTGCAAAGACAGTGCACATTAATAACCATTTCTGGTCATTTGCCAGTTTAACCAACTGGTTAACTTTCATTTGCAGTTCCTGAGCAGGCATCATCTAAATACAATTCAATGGTAATACTGGACAGGTAATATGACACATTTTATATTAAGAGTAAAGCAAGGACCACATCACCTACATTAATCATACAATATGGGCAGCGTGGCTCAGATGGTAGCAAGGCTGCCCAGGAACTTGAGGGTTCCATGATCGATCCTAGCTTCCGCC